>NW_017963668.1:0-82964 GCF_001661405.1 Williopsis jadinii
TGTCCACTTGATGATGATTCAGCGGCGAGAAAACGTCGACGAGGTGACCACCAGGCATCCACAAACCTCTAGCAAGAGCCTGGTGGATGTATCGTGGCCTCTAGGGTCTGTCCAGCATGTTCCCAGTACGTTGATATCCATTGAATGTCCATTGGTGGCTTGTTGTTTACCCGCCGCCCACTCGGTGATGATTCAGCGGTGAGTTCATGTCCACAGGATGTCCACGGGGCATCCGTAAGCCTCTAGCGAACGTCCAGTGGATGGACCGTGGTCTTCAGCGTCTGTTTGGCATGTGTCCAGCATGTAGATGTCCAATTGGTGTCCATTGGGGGCCTTGTTGTTTACACCGTGTCCACTTGGTGTTGATTCAGCGGCGAGAAAACGTCGACGGGGCCTCCACGCGGCAAACATAAGCCTCTAGCGATAGCCTGGTGGATGTATCATGGCCTCTAGGTTCTGTCCAGCATGTTTCCAATACATAGATGTCTAAAAGATGTCCAACCAGAACACCTTTGTTTACCCTCTACCCCCTTGATGTTCATTCAGGGAAAAGTTTTTTTTTCGCAAATTCACCGGCGAGAAAACGCCCACGCGGTGGCCACCGGTTCAGGCATTAGCTCCGATCCAGGTAAAGTGGCCCCGCCAGCTTGGTGTCCAGCAGTAAATTGGCGCAATTCGGGATAACCACCCCCATGTGGGGCCCGGAGTTTGACACATCCTACACTTAAATGCTTCCACAACTCCACACACACATCCTACCACAACCAAAATCACTGTCCCACGCTCACAAAATTCACGCCTTTCCAATGAGACCAAAATACCCTGGTATTTCCACCATTTGGGTTTTTCATTCCATTATTTTACTGTTAACATCTACCCAAATTTTATAATCCGAAAAAGACTCACCTATTCTCGGAGATACCTTAAATTAATATATACTATATAAACCCATAACTCGGCAACTAGCAGAGCTTTCGAGCTATAAACACCACTACTGGATAGCTACGCTCCAGAGGTTCCCTATGGGTTTAAGTTGTTTCCCGGTTTATGGGTGCCCATCTCCCTGGAAAGCAAAAACATTCTTCGGAGATGGTGCGAGAGTGAAGCAATAGCATATCGGCGATAACTAGTTTAGTAATGAGCAGCAACTCTGACAGCTTTAAAGGATTGTTGTAAATTCAACCGGATAATGTCCCATTCCATTAGTCTATTTCTATCAGTAGACATGGTGAACAATATAATTTCGTTATTATTCTAGATATATAAACTTAAACAATATAAGAGGCTAACAACTCTTATTTATAATCTTCAGGAATACTGCTGAGTGTAATGGATCATCAATGTAGTCACCATCTGATATGTTCCTTATTTCGTACGATCCATGAGCTTCACTTTGTTAGCTATTCCATGTATCGTGTAACTTCATGCAGTGCCTCACTAACTAACACATTAATCTTCTCATGTACTGTAAGACCTTATGCAGTGCCTCATCAACTAGTACATTCGTCGTTTACTGTATTGTAGCACATCATGCAGTGCCTCACCAACTGATACATTTGGCAACTACCTCATCAGATGTGTATGTATCTCAACAAGGATTGGGAATGGACCAGAAGTACATTTTCGTTTCATATGTATCTTGTAGTACTGAGTTTGTGACTATGTATGGCTTGTGGCGTCAGCACAATGAGATGCTAAGGCGATAGTTGTAAGTATGGAGGACTGGTTGAGTAACGACAAAGTTCAATTGATGCTACTCAAACTACAATGACAACAACAATCTAAAAGAAAGAGACACCCCCTCTGGTTCTTGAGCCTTCATATATACCGTCAACCTCGGATGAGTAAGTTAGAACTATTGGAAACCAGTACAATTCGACAAAGACACGATCCAATATGGAAGAAGGACGACATAACGTGGAAGACAAGACGATGCGTTGCGTAAAATAGATGATACCTTGAGGAAACCAAACAGTTCTTATGAATAGCCTTCGAAAGTACCAATTAAACGTGCTGTAGACTCAAGAAGTAATACATGGCACAGATGGCGTGGGAGATCTTCCACAGGTCAGTGAAAAGTCTTAATAGTGTAAGCACTTTGCCCACTCAAAATGAACACAGCGTGGTTGGAACCCTTACGACAACGTGTAAATCAATGATATTGAGTGTATCATATTCGATAGTCTCCACATGGGCTGTGCAGTGCCGTCAATCAGTGGGATTGGATCTTGGCTGCACTCTCTACTAACTGAGGAGATGAAAGAAGTGCAATTGAAAAGTGGAAACGTATGGATGACAAGTAAACATACCTATGAGTCCACAATATGATGCCTCAGATGTACATAGCTTAAACCCGAAAGATCAAAGTAACCGATTAAAACTATCAGCACATCAGTTCCCATAATTGACACCATTCCCACTTGGAAGACGACAAAGTTGGGTTTAAACTCATGATAAAGCATTCAAAGAAGTCACTTCCGTTAATTGAAGAGCAAAACAATATCACACAATCACTGTAAATGCTACCACTCAATTGAATTCTCCTAATGCAACTTGATTCATGGGTCGTTCTGAATTTTGGAATTTCCATCATCTTGAGTTCTAAATCGAGACAGCACAATGGTGACTCATGATAAAGCGTTCAGACAAATCACAAAGTATGTCTCCTTTTCCATAGAATTGTGGTTGAGTATTGAGTGGCCTATCTTTGGTTTGTATTGTGTTGAGAGATCGCCTTCTTCATAAATTATTGCGACAATCATTATCTTCAGGTAGCGAACAAAACTCTTCGGCAACACATTGTACAACATTCAGACAGAGCTCATACTATAGTTCAGCTCCGGGAGAACCATCCATGAGAAATGCACAAATGTCCTTGAGCTTGAGTTATGAGAATATAAGTGTCATCATGAATCACGGTGAACATTATCAAGTCTGATTGGAACTTGGTGTAGCTAAGTGAAGAGTGATGAGAAAGCTTCCACATCAATCACACAACATAGACATGTCTTCACTTATGTATTATTGTCGATGTGTAGTTGACTTCTCAATTGTGTCGTATAAGACTTCGCTATTTCACGACCCATATCAAGTTTGCGTTTCACAGACAACGAAATACAAATCATTACCAAGAAGTACCATCAAATCGCAGAAAGTGGAAATACCGTGGTATTTATACGATCATTGTGTACGCTTCATCAAGTTGTTGTTCTTGAGAACAAATGGAAATGCCAACTCAAATACGTAGATGTGTTGATATCTAGTTGTTAAAATCTTTAGCCAAAGAGACATGTCTATACTTTATGCATGGGACAGAGTGGTAGTTTGTTACCCAGTTCCTTGGGCGAGAAAGTAATGATGGCGGTCTATATGATCCATTGATAAACGTGCCAAGCTTCAAAGCTCTCATTGGAAGACCGATTCTTGTAAAGTAGTTGAACCCCTTAAAACTCCCATCTCTTCCTCTAGCGCTGTTGTTGTGACTTTCACAGTCACTCAAAGCCTTTCAAATCATTTGGAATAACCTCATGTGATACACAGAAGCATTCCATCCTAAAGCCATCATCTTCCAAAGACTCAATGCTTGAACTGTCAATGGAAAAAGTGCGTCGATATAAGTAAGTCCCCTTTGCTTTGTTGATGTTTTTTCTCAACCCCCGGAAATTTAAGATGTTCGGATGGTCGCAGTCAGCAAATGTGAAACCATAGCAACGCATCAATGACAACTACTTCCCCAACGTTCAATGACAACAGCTTTGACCCATAGAGAGTGGATTTAAAGTACAAGAAGTATAGCTCTTTATCATAGATAATTAGTTATATACCTGTGTGTAGCTTGTAGAATCAGCAGGAGGTGGTCAAGGCTGAATGATTTCAGCTACAAAAGGTCCAATGAGTAACAACAAAGGTCAATTCATACTTCTCAAGACATAACCCAAGCCTAAATCTAACAAGACATACACTTGACGGTACAGAAAGGGTACAGTATATCGTGTGACTCGAAGTAAAGCATTTGGAAAAAAAGAGTGAGCGGGGATCAATTGATTTGGTCATCTCAAAGTTTACAATAAAGTAGCAAGAAGAGATAGCTATATCCAAACATCACAACGAAGTCTTAGACCATCCACTATAGTAGCTCTGCTAATTCGATATCTCTGAATCATACCATGGTGATTATCATGTGTTATTCACTCCAGTTCGGATGAAGAATCTCCGTCTAAAGGTGACATCAAAAAACAATAATGATATGGGCAAAGTAGCAACAATCATAAACCATTCAAGAAATTGAGTCCCAGTAACTCGATGATAAATGTATCAGTTGGTGAGCCATCTCATAAGGTGCCAAGAGACATGGGATTCCTAATAAAGCAAAGCCCATGGATCATATAAAACGATGAATATATCAGATGGTGTCTAGATTGATGATCCGTCAACCTCAGTAGTGTATCTGTGGATTATGAGTAAGACCGGTTAGCCTCTTAGATTGTTGAAGTTTATATGCACTTAGATGAACAACGAAATACACTGTTCACTATGTCTGCTGATAGAAATACATCAATGGCATAGGACATAATCCGGTTGAATCTCCAACAGATGCAATAGAGGAACCAGGCACTTCTTGTGGTTCACTCTCCACATGAGTATACACGTATACTGTTGATTTGATCATCGATAAATTCCATAGGAGTATGTGATGTTGGGTGCACCAATGTAAGGATTTCAAAAGTACCACCATTTGGAAGACAACAGACTTCGAATCAAACTCATGATAACACATTATAACAAGTCACATCGTATAGTTAGCTGTCAACAGGATATCCTGTAGTTGCCGTGTTTTCAAGCTCTCTGTTGAACTGTGTAAGTAGAGCCTGCATCATCAAATGCTTTAGATTTTGTAAATAAACTTCTTCAATTTGAAGTCGAGACAGCACAACGGTGACTCATGATAAAACAATCAGATCAGTTACAAAGCACATGGTTCCATATGATCCGTTTTAAGTACTGTCTTGTTTATCCCTTGGTTTCTGTTGTGTATGGATAAGACCTATTTCCTTGGTCATTGGAATCACCGATATTTCCAAGTTAGACAACAGAGCTCTTTGGAAACACAGTGCAGAACATTCAGACAAGTCTCATAGCATAACTGGCTTCCCAGAAAATGCACCATATGTGGTATACAACCGTAATCTTGTCTGAGATCCGTAAATGCGAGCTGTTTCAAGAATCACTAAGACCATCGCCAGTTTCAATTCGAAATTGATGTAGTTCTATGAGGAGTGGGTATAAAGACACCAAGGCAGTTTCATGATCTAGATATGTCTAGCCCTCATTGACTATTGGTACTGTGTACTTCTCCTTTGATTGATGTCGAGTACTGGTGGACTATTTCATGAGACACCTCACATTTGTGTTTCATTTATACCAAGCAGCAATATAGAGCCACACAATACCATAACGCAATAGAAAACAAGGACGCTTGGATATTGATACAATCTATCAGTATAATTTGTCACGTCATTACTCTTGAAACCATATGGTGATGCCATTTCATATGTGTAGACGTGTCGATTCAGAGCCGTGTGAAGCTTTAGTCCAGGAGATAGAGCCATACATCGTCGTGAGAAACTGAGCTAGCTTTTTGATCTGTGCTTCGAGTCGTAAGTTAACTGGGTGGTTCATGCAATTCACTGATACCAGTATCCCCCTCCAGATCTCTCATTGAAAGACAAAGTCTTGAACGCCAGGTGAAACCATTGAGACTTTCATATATGCCACCTTTAACACTGGTCCTGCGGCTCTCACAGTCACTCAAAGCCTTTCAAGTCATTTGGAGTAGCGTTATGTGATAAGTAACAGTATCCCATTCTAGAGCTACCATCTTCTAACGTTTCCAAGCTTAAACTGTTAAAGGAAGAGTGTTGATATAAGAAAGTCCCCTTCGCTTTGTTGATGTTTTTGTCACCCCTGCTCAATTTTGATGTTCGGATGTTTGGAGTCAGCAAATGTGAAACCACAGCAACGCATAAACGACAACTACTTCCCCAACGTTCAATGACAACAGCTTTGATCCATAGCCAATCGACTTGACGTACAGTTAGTATAGCTCTTTGTCATATACAAATTAGCAAACAACTATGCATTGCATGTGGGATCAGCAAAATGTGGTCATGACTGGATGGCTTCAATTACAAAGACCCAATGAGTATCAACAGCCAATTCGTACTCATTAAGACACAACGTAAATGTTCAACTATGAGGAAGAAGGCACCGATGCTGAGTGAGGAAAAGTGATTAATATTATGGGACTAAAATCAAAACGTTTAACAGGAGAACCAATTGGGCACGAATGGATTTGGCTGAATCAAAGATGAAAAGACGATCATAACAACAAAAAGCACCCGTATACGAGAAGTGCAACGGGACTTGCTGCTGATAATAGTCAACGTCCCACCATTTCGATGTTACTGCATCAATGTATGTCAGTCAAGTAGAGCGATTCCATGAGACATCGGAGATGGTCCACTGTCAAAAAGTGGAATAAGAAACAGGTAGTGTCATTAATAAAACAGCAGCTTCTAGAGACCCCAAACTCTTATTAAGACGTCTGACCAATACACTTTTGTCACAAACTTTATAAGCATGCTATTCAAGACGATGATACTGGGAGATTAGATCAACAGGGCAAATCAGTATACATTTAACTGGACTGTTAGTTATGACAATTTCAATTCGGCTCAAGTTGATGATCAAAGAGATCACTTCTCAATTGAACGACAGAGTGTGAGTGCCTTCTCTGCTAGGATCGTATAATTATTACCAAAGTATGGGCAAAACTCCAGTAATGATTGATACAGATATTTCCATCGATTGATGTTATGATGTCCGGTATGATATATACTTGGTATTGTTCCATATTTGCTCTATCTCAAACAGTTCGAAATTGTCAGTACCAATATTGACGCTTTAGACAATCCTAGCATCAAAGCTTCCGCTAAAGATCTTAAATATCCATGATAAGAATCATCGAGAATTCGATATCAATGGAGATTTTCATTCTGTGGGTCCTGGATTCTTAAATACGAAAGGAGTTCTTGGTCAGTGGTTTTATCAACCATTATCCATAGATTCAAGAAACAATTAACACTAAGTCTTTGTTGGACGACGATTTATTGTCATCAGCGAAACTGTGCCAAGTTAGAAACATTACATGTATTATTATTGACTCAACAACTTTCTCTTATTTTGTATTAATCTTCATCTTTTAAAACAAAATGTACAGTATTCCAAAGAGAAAAGTGGACAAACTAGTTCTTGAAGCACCAGCATTAAGCGCAGTAATGATAGGGGTTGTCAAAGTTGTAGAAGTTGAATCCTGGTAATACGGTCCACTATTTAAAGTTGTTTCGGTTTTCCAGGAAATCAAAGTTGAAGTTTGTATCGAAGTGTGAGTTGAGCTGTCATCCATAAGATTTGAAGATACGCTGACAAACGCAACAGTGGATGTTTGTGACAACCTTTCAATATTTGTACTTCTTTCAAGTGATGAGTGAGATTCAGTAATGACCACTTGGGAAGTCAATTGAGAACTTGATATACGAAGACTGTGACCATTAGTAGTGTCCTCTCCCGTGCTCAACCCAGTCGAAGTTTTGCTTGGTGTATAAACATATGGAGAGCATGAGACAGTTACGGTCGAGGTTAAGACATGGTTTTCAGACTCAATAAGTGTTGTAACAAACGTTGAGAACGAGACGGTTGTAGCAAAATCAGCATCACTCTCGCTCGTACCAGCAAAGATGGTTGTAATGGAAGAGAAGTGTTCCTCCAACGTATATGAGAGATCAAATTCTAGGATGGATCTTCTGAATAAGAAGCGACTATCAGTAAGATATATGGCAATATGAACGTTGGTTGTAAATGGAGATGGCCCGGTTGATTTTCCAGTAATTGAAAGCTTCAAAGCTGAATCAACACTAACTTGTTCTGGATACGATACAGAAAAGTAATTATCATTCAATGCGACAGAGCCTGAGGACACCACACCATCAACCTCAAAATCGGTGGATTGATACACGTAATTGTCTTCTAACTTGGATCCAGTAAATTCAACAGAATTCCACGGTCCTAATGATCCCGGAACCACAACATCCCAATGCGGTTCATCATCAATGAAGTAACCAGTTATATATGGCTCGGTGAACATAGTTTGGCTTCCATCTGAAGTTGATGATAATGGTGTAGTCGTGGATGTTGACTCCAAAAAATCAGTTGTCATTGGGTCCGATCCAGAGCTAGTGATAATCTGTGAAGCTTCAGTTTCAGATATTGAAGGACTGTATGATAAAGTAGAGTCAACTGAGCTGTTACTCCAAGATGTTGGGTAAAATGAAGTGGTTGTTATTTCAGATGATGGAGAGATGAAAGATTGGGTGGACAAGTGTGTAATGGTGGAGTAAAACGATGACCTGCTGCTTGATGACGGTGAAGCATGAGAAGTGGAAGGTAGGTCCCTTGATGATGACGAAATTGAAGAACTTGGATTCCCACCATTAGAAAAGGATGTGGAAGTGGAAGCATTAGTAGATGTTTCACTGGATGATTTAGTGGATGTTTCTTCAGAAGACTCCTTAGACGTTTCTTCAGATGTTTCTTCAGATGACGCCTCAGACGTTTCTTCGGATGACTCTCCAGACGACTCTTGAGAAGACACTCCAGACGACTCTTGAGAAGACTCTTCAGACGTTTCTTCAGACGTTTCTTCAGACATTTCTTCAGATGTTTCTTCAGACGTTTCTTCAGACGTTTCTTCAGAAGACTCTTCAGACGTTTCTTCAGATGACGCCTCAGACGTTTCTTCGGATGACTCCTCAGACGTTTCTTCAGACGTTTCTTCAGACGTTTCTTCAGAAGACTCCTCAGACGGATCTTCAGATGTTTCTTCAGACGTTTCTTCAGACGTTTCTTCAGACGTTTCTTCAGATGTTTCTTCAGACGTTTCTTCAGAAGACTCCTCAGATGTTTCTTCAGATGTTTCTTCAGATGTTTCTTCAGAAGACCCTGTATCATCATTAGGGAACGGTGAAACGGAAGCTGGACAAGATCGACAACTATCTGGAACTGACTGGTCTGGGACAGCACCCGAGTAAGTTATGTGGCTCACCATTAATTGTGAAGATACAGTGACTGAGGTTGTATCAATGACGAATAGACTTACATCATATCCAGTACCAATGATTAAGTTGTATGTGTAACCACCTGATTTAACTGAAAGGGTATCACCAGTGTATTGAAGACTTTCTGTGAAAGTAGTGAAACCGATAATATTTCCCATACCGAACCCGGAAACAGGAAGGTCATTTGTCATTGCCGAAGAACCAATAAGAAGAATAGAGGTATCCGTGGACAGATAGATCGTCTGTCCAATGGAGAGTGGGAAAGATGTTGGATTTGAGTAATAGAAAACAGATTCTTCACCAATGTCATAGCATCCAGTACCCGAAACAATTGATTGTTGGATCATGTACATGAGCGATAGACATATTGTACCGTCATTTGTCACATCAAGTCCGATATCACCAAAGTTAGAGGATCCAGCTCCACGGGTATCGGTTTGATAAAGAGCTAAGACACCACGATTAATTGTTGATCCCACTGTCTCGATTTTAGCCTTCATTCCTGTGCCTGAACCCAGACCACTCATCATGAAGATGCCGTTATTGATAAAATCGAAAGCACTTCCAAGGTAAAAGTATGGACTTGATGTCTCATTCTCAGCGTTTAGAACAATGAGACCAGAATTAATAAGATTATTTGAAAATCTCACGGACATTCCAGAATTATCAACACTTGTGTCACCAATATAAAGTTCACCTTGAACTTCCACACTATTCATAAACCGATTTTGATTTCCTCCACTATTGTCATAGACAAGCGAAGCACCAGCCTGGACCAAAAGAGGCGTGGCCTTTGGGAAATAAGCTGACCCTGTAACAGTTGTATCTTCAGAAACTGTGGTAGTTTGTGCTAAAACTTTATGTAAAAGTACCAATAATAGCAATTGGAGATACATATTGATTGCTCTTGGTTGTTTATTTGAGCCATAGAAGACTCTGAAATTAAACAAAGACCTTGACGACTTTATAAATATGAAGACACAATTTCTTATGAAGAGCTTATATGTACGTAGTGTATCTTATATTGACGCCTCATGCATCCTTGAGACTCTCATACCAAACCGCCTTACTTTGACACGGGCCGTGGTACTAATTCAAGTGAAGCTGTATATGACACTAAAACTTTAGTCAAGGTGACCGGGCTCTATATAAAACTAGGTGTTAGCTGTCGAATGAGTTGATTTGTGACTCCACAGATTCTGTCTTTTCAAGAGCACATAAATTACACACAACTATCATCAATTACCCAGGATGAATTTCCCAAACAAGATCACTGGAGTGGCTTACCTAATACAGTTTTAGATCTGCAGTAGCAATCTTAAGCTCAGCGCAGAACCTTGCATCACCATCACTCGACAGCTCGAAAAGACTGCAGTCTTTTCACCGGAACAGATTTCTATAGGCTTCATTGGGAAGATGTACTGCATGCATTATCTCTTCTTGATATTTTTCAACTCAAACTTATACTTTATGCAACCTCAAATTGACAAAGTCAAACCCAATGGCATGATAATGCATTTGCAGTATGATGTTCAGTCGAACCTTAAACGCCAGAGTAATCCCCTGACAAGAGATAGACCACGATATCATCAGTAGAAAATCACTCACAAATGAATCTACTCAGGTAAGCTTCTCTTTGGTAGACGAGATGATATTTTATTGATCTCATGGACATTAGTCGGACATAGCTGAAAGCAAATGAATCATCAAAAGATAAGACAGTAGAGAAAATGAAAGATGTAGTGTTAATCGAATTGATTCAAGGGGCAATATGTTACAATGCTGTGTTTTGTCGTACACACCGTCATAAATTCTAATTAACCAACTAGGACATGGAGATCGGCTCGAATTATGCGCTCGAGAGTTAATTTTTTGGAAATACTGAACATCAGCTGTTTTAACTACGTGAGCCACTCTCACCGAGTACATAAAAGAAAATGTACATCTTGCAGATAAGTACGGCCCTCCTAAAAGCTGTCTGTGATTCGTAACCTTTAAGTTAACATAGTATTTTGACATGAATCATTTGCGATGACTATCAGCTTCCGAGCAAAAGCAGCAAATCAAAAGATCAATCTTGAAGAGGTTAGTTAATGATGTTGATTTCATCCAACCACAACCCTCCTCATTAAAATTTTGGCTTGTCGATACTTTTTGTTCTTGAGTGAAGCTGTTGATATCATTTCACGTTCAAGAAACGCTGTATTTAGAGATCCTATGGCTGAGTTTTTCTTTTTCTTTCGAAACAAGGAGTCCAATACTCTCAGTTGCTCTGTTAGTACATCGTTGATTTCTTTAAGCGATCGTTTTAACAGCGCTTAAGATCCAAATCAGATGAACCGCGGCATTGTAGATCAGGGGTGGAAACTACTTAAATCAAGAGCTCCTATTGGAGGAAAGCCAAACCATTTTTGACGAGGAAGCAACACGGTGCAACAGGCAACCACGAGAGAAGAAGCCACGGGGGAAGAATACAATTCGCATCAACCCGTCTTTTGTCCTTGTGTATGTTGTATGTGCCTGGATACATTTTCTGACAGTGTAATATGCGGTATACATGTTATTGGCTTGCAGATTGCATGGTGAACATTGAAGAGTTGATTTTTTAATCCCGAGTACCATACCACTCAACCGTTAGTTTATAGTATGCTTGAATTAATAGCTACCAGCAAGAAGAAGACGACATAAGATAAATGTATACCTCAACACTAAAAGCCTCAAACTGTTATTTTTAATGGGCTTCAATCTATAAAAGTTCCTACTAGCTTCTTCTCCCTATCGACTCATGCGTTGTCCTTCTAGGATGAGTTAATGCATCCTAGAAGAAATGGTATCGGCAGCATACTTAAAAGGGTGTCTGGATGTCTGTCACTTAAGGTAATCACAGGATCAAATTCAGGATCTTCAGCCCTACTTTTCACTGTCACCCAATAGAGTCTAAAATTTCTGGATAACACTCAGAGAGTATAGTTGAAATTACTAGTGTATGATGATAGGGTCCTGTACAAAGTAAAGGAAAACGAGAGTCACATACAATTCGGATCCATGGAATCATCACCGAATCCCTAGCTGCCTTCAGAATTATTAAAGCCACAGATTGCCGGCTCAATGTTAATACGCCACAATTCCCATAAATGTCATTGGAGCATGTCAAGCCTCTATGCCCTTTGATTAATACGCCACAATTAACCCAACGGTGCAAATTTCTATTTTAAAGCTGATAATGGTTGGAAAGTTAATATACACCTCTACTAGTTCATATCACTTCGACCCATGTCATGTCTCCATCAAAGGATTACACAGCTACTGAATCAGTCTTCCTCTTAGCGAGCGAAGATGTTGAAGACTTCAACGCTAGAGGGCCTCCAACTGAACAAGATGGCCTACTTGACTCACAGGATGTCTCTGAGGATTCTGATGGAGAAGAGGATACACCTATCTTGAAGATTCCTCACATTGTGCCAATTGAATTTTCATTGTTGACAAACGTCTTCCTAGCTTCTTTTGATATGACTGTGGCTGCATCCACATATACCACCATTGGTTCAGAGTTTAACGCAGTGAACTTGAGCTCTTGGATAACAACTTCTTACATGATTACTTCTACGTCATTCCAACCTCTGTATGGCGCATTTTCAGATGTCTTGGGGAGACGTCTATGCTACTTCTTCGCCACACTTACTTTTAGTCTGGGTTGCCTTGGATGCGCCTTTGCACCAAGTATTGTGACCTTGTTCTTTGCAAGAGCATTTACAGGGATTGGCGGTGGTGGATTGATCACTTTGGCAACTGTTGTCAACTCTGATATAATCCCAGCCCCCAAGAGAGGTTTGTTCCAAGGATTCCAAAATATTTTACTGGGTGTTGGTAGTATATTGGGAGCATCGTTAGGTGGTATTATCTCAGAAACAATTGGTTGGAGATACTGTTTCCTATTCCAGGTACCAGTGAGTACGCTTGGCCTAATATTTGGTTATTTTTACTTAAAGAACCAAAAGGAACTAAAGGAAGATTCTACAATTGGAGATATAGATATTCAAGGATCGCTATTGTTGGTGACTGGGCTGACATTGCAACTGTTGGCTCTGTATTCAAGCAGCACAAATGCGTTGTACCTCGGAGCAGCGTCGCTGTTCCTTTTGCTCATCTTTGTCAGAGTGGAACTCAACACCAGAAGAACACCTATAGTTCCATTTGCAAGAATCCACAATGTATCAAGTTATCTAACACTTTTAGTGGCTACTTTGTCAGGATTTGCAAACTTTGCATATATATTCGTGCTTCCTCTTTTGTTCCAAGTGAGTCTTGGAGATTCACCATCCAAAGCTGGGTTCAGATTGGCAATACCTTCTTTATTTACCAGTGTGGGGGCTTTGATAACGGCATATATCATGAATATAAATGTGAAATACCTTAATGTTCTGGTCCTTTCCGGAGTTTCTTTGATGTTTGTCGGTAATTCATTGGCTCTTCTTATTTCAAGATCCTTTCCACAGGGATTACTTAACTTACTACTGATACCTGCAAACACTGGTTTGGGTATGTGCTTTCCTGCATCTCTGTTCACATTTGTGTTTTCCTTTTCCAAATCAATGCAAGCAAGCTCTACTTCAACACTATACCTTTTCAGGGCTGTGGGACAAGTGTGGGGTGTCGCTACTGTCTCAAAAATTGTGCAGAGCATACTTGAAAGGAATTTACGCAATGATCCAAAGGTTGGAAATTCAATAATACCAAAAATATTGAAGTCGATCACATATATCAAGAAGTTAGATCCTGATATCCAATCAGAAGTGATTTTGAGCTATGAAGGTGCTATCAGATTTGCACAAAAGGTATCTGTGTTGGTTTGCTTTTTGAACGTTTTGTTCTGTTTGACCGAAGTTGTTGTCAATAAAAGATCACAAGCTAACAGGAAGTAATGAAGATGTGTGTATTTTAGAATCGGTAATGGATATCCTTTCGAACTAACTGTAAGAATGCATTCGTCACACTGTAAATAGAACAATTTTGGATGTAAAATAGACTATAATGGCATAAGCCACACAGGACAAAAAGAAAACACCGTCTTGCACTACTATTGATTGTCTCCCATGGGAGGTCATATCTACTGTGTTTGTCATCCCTTTGAATGAAATGTGGAATATTACAACATACAAATCTGGTTGTAGATCAACATGATTATTCTGTTAGTGACAACAATTATTGCGATAGATGCACCAAAAAACCACACAATATAGTGACAAACCTTCTGTTCAGGATCTATATATTGCACTCTGCCGTTTCAAGTTGATCTTTAAAGTGGCTGATACGTATAACACTTCGGGTAGGTGGGGTTCTTGCCTTTATTTTACCGTCCGGGCGCCACAGAGCTATCTGAGAAACTAAAGAGTCGTGGCGCATTCACCTATATGACGATTCTACTGTATGTTCACAGTAACCCAATGGCTAGATAAGTATATAAAACCTATGACACCCAAATATACAATGTCCTTTCTTTGGTGTATCATTGTTGTCGACAAACTGTAATGTCAGAGAAAGAGGCTACAGAAGCTAATGAAATCCAATCATCGCTCACAGATCAAAACGTTGATGGAAAGAGTTATAAGATTTTATTACCTGATGGAACAGATGTCAACGTAATCAAAAACTGGACTCAAATGGAAGAGGCCAGAGCCAGGATGAAAGTTGATCTGACGCTTTTACCTCTGCTTATTGCCGGTTTCTTTGTTTTGCAACTGGACCGTGGTAATCTGTCCAATGCTTTAACTTCTACGCTTAGAGAAGATGTTGGGCTGTCAAGTTACCAAATCAACGTTGGACAGCAGTTGTTATCATTGGGTATAGTTATCGGAGAAATTCCGAGCAACTATGTATTACAAAAGATTGGCCCAGCTCTATGGTTGCCATTCCAAATCCTGGTTTGGGGTGCTATAGCACTCGCTCAAGGATGGATTAGAAACTATGGAGGCTATATTGCAACGAGATTCTTGTTGGGGATTGGGGAGTCCGGTTTCATTCCGGGTGGCTTATACACTCTGTCCAAGTTTTATACTGCTAAAGAACTTGGTCGTCGTCATACCATTTACTTTGTGGGTAACTTGCTGGCTAGTGCACTCAGTGGTCTTATTGCTGCAGGTATTCTTCAAGACTTGACGGGAGTGAACGGATGGAGTGGTTGGAGATGGCTTTTCTTCATCGAAGGTGTCTGTACCTTGTTTGTTGGCATTGTGTACCTTTTCCTTTTACCAAAATCTACACAGGACACATCGACTCTTTTATTTCCAAAATGGCAAATGTTTAATGAAAGAGAACGTTATATTTTGACACAGAGACTTTTACTAGACGATCCACTGAAAGCCCTTGACCTTAAGAGGAGTGTAAAATGGAAAGATATTGGCAAAGCAGTGACTCAATGGAGAGTATGGCTGCACTTCCTTCTTACACTCACCGCCTTGTCCACCGCAGGTCCAATCAACACATACTTGCCAACCATTGTGAGACAAATGGGCTATACACAGTTTCAGGCAAATGCAATGTCCACAATCGGTACATGGATCTCACTGGTATATCTGTTGATAATTGGTCAAATTCAAGATCGTTACAAGCCTAGAGCTGCAACCATTATAGTGATATCCGGCTTACAAGCGGTGTTCACTATTGTGTTGAGATGTGTGACAACAACAGCAGGGAACACCACAAGACTGGCTATCTTGATCATGGTTCAAAGTTTCATCTCCTTGCCTCACATTGGTAATACCAGCTGGGTGAGTGTCAATTCCAGATTGCCAACAGATAGAGCTGTTCACCTTGCCTTGGTTGTGATGGCTGCTAACTGTGGTGGCATTTACAGTTCCCAGATCCTGAACAGCGACGATGGGCCTTACTTTACCTCTGCCTTCACTGCACTTGCTGTTATAACCTGTGTCTGTTTCTTGGTTTCAGTAATCACTTACTTACAGTACATTTACACCAACAAGGAGTTGACTAAAAAGTATGGAGAAGTTCAGGTTAAAGAATCATTTGACATCAAGAAAAACATCGATGGAGAAGGCTTTATTGTCTTGGATTGTTCAGAGCAGGAATATTCAAACCATACAGACAGGTATAAAACATTCAGGTTTACACCTTAGTATTTATTAAATTATCTTATCTATGCCTTTTTTTGTTTACATGTAGACTCTTTTGATCTTGTATTCCCAAGTCTTGTCAAATACTTGATCATCATTCTCAAAGGCTTTCAAGTTGTGAAACAAGTGGAAGTTCTCAGCGTCAGATGTCAACGTTGTACGGGACTTCATCTTGATATTCCAGTTGTCTTCTTCTCTTCCCATTTCATAGGTCCATAAGTTTTCATTGAATGCACTGAGAGGATCATCTGCTTTGATTTTGAACCAATTTTTGTTCCAACTTCCGTGGTAGATACCGGTCAATTCACCGTAGTCCGTCATTTTCACACATCCTGAGTCTTGTACATCGACTAGAGTCCATTCATCAGTGGAGTAATCATAAGTTGTATTCTTGACACGATCATATGGTTTAACGGTCACGCTTGGAACTCCCTTCACAATAGTTGGCTTTCCAAATTCCGGAGGAGGGACTTGATCACTTTCGTTCAACAATGGCAAGACAAGCTCTCCCTTTGAGATTGTGATTGTAGTGAGCTCAGGAGTTGGCCAGTTTTGAGGCCAGTCACAAGTGGTTATAGCCACTCTTAACTTGTGGCCTTTTTCAATTTTCACACCAAGAACATCCAGTTTGATTTGAGCATCATACTCTTTACCAGGTTCGAGCCATTGTGGATGTTCATGTGATTCTCTATGTGTCAAGTTCAATTGTCCCCAGGAAATGAGAACGTGCTCACCGTTTTCAGGATAAACATCTTCCAATTTGACGGAGACATTGGCAAACTTCTTGTCACAGCTCAGACGTAGGTTCATCACTGGTTCTCCCAAGAGGGTAAGATCCTCATCAAATACAGGAGAGTCCCAAGTTGCAGTTTTGGAATCCTCTAAACGTTGGTCTGCAGGGAAGTCACCAATAAAGCCAAATGGACAGAAGGTACCTCTAAACAGACCATGGGACAACACACCGGAAACTTCTGGGAATTTCTCTAACGAATGTTCCTCAGAAACAAGCGCATCTCCTTCAGAGAGAAAAAACGACTTGGTGGAGGACGTTGCAGCGTTTGTCAAAGAGACCCACTCACCATCTCTAAAAGTGTAAGATCCAGCAATCTTTGAAGGTGACTGGACATATGCAGTGAGTTTCGGCAAAGAGAGTGTATTCTTCTCTTCAGGATGAAGATACTTTTTGAACCATCTTAGTGCGAGCTGTTGGAACCCAATCTTTGGACCTGGCTCGGCCATTTCTGGGAATTCATGGACCCATGGACCAATTAGACCACAAGTCTCGGTGTTTGGCAAGTTCTCCACCATTCTAAAGACCGGGGAAGTGTACCCGTCACGCCATCCACCAACAGCAAGAACAGGAATTTGGACAGAGTTGTAGTCCTCATTGATTGAGCCATGTTTCCAGTACGAGTCTCTGGTTTGATGCTCCAACCAGTTCTTCATCATTGGCTCTGCATCAAGACGTTGCATCCAGTTTTCTCTCCATTTCTCACCAACAACTCTTGGATCTTGGGGCCTTGGCGCATACACTCCCATTGTTGAACCCCACCAGATCATGTCAGACGCCAGAAGACATCCACCTCTATAGTGGACATCGTCTGTATAACGATCGTCAGTTGACATGAGTGTAATGATGGTTTTCAACGCGGGATGCTGTCTAGCTGCAACCTGTAAACCATTGAACCCAGCCCATGATTTACCAAACATTGCAATGTTACCGTTGGACCACTGCTGAGAAACAATCCAGTCAAACGCAGCGAGCGCATCATCCTGTTCTTGTTTGATGTACTCATCTTCCAAGACACCATCTGAGGCTGAAGCGCCTCTCATATCGATTCTCATAGCAGCCAGCCCGTTACCGGCAAACCAAGGGTGTCTGACTGAATCTCTCTGAATGGTGACATCGGTTCTGTAAGGGATATACTCAATGACGGTGCCCACCTTGAACTCATTCTCCTTGTAAGCCTTCTCTGGGATCCACATGTGGGCCTGCAACTTGGCCCCCTCTGGCATCGGAATCATAATGTCCTGGATCTTCATCACTTCGTACGGTAGCACATCGTGATCAAGAACCGCCGTGGCAGCCTTCTTGTTTGTGTTTCTCACGTTGAAAGCCATCTCCAAGGAAGTTTGATATCAAAATGAGTATTTCCAGCTGGTGGAGGGAGGCGGAAGCAGGGATGGCTTCGCTCATTCTTTATACACTGGGGAATGTGGTCCTTGGACCCGAGCTTTCGTCCAGTCGATGTGGTCAGCTCCGATGCCAGTTGGCCAAAGGGTTTGGAGCTGCGGACCATAACGTTTTTGGGAAAGCGTCGGGCATGAAATGCGTCCAAAACAGGCTCTGCACAACAGCAAACGGTAACTTCAAGCGGCTGATAAATGGCCAGGGCCAGCACGGTGGGCACCATTGGGGCGTTGCGGATTCGCTTTCCGAAAACGGTAATTTTTTTCTCAACACGGAATTTTCAACTGAGCAATGGTGCTGTTTGGCGACGCCTTGTGTGCTTCAACTTTGGTATCATAACAGCTGGAGACTAAAGGAGGTTTACGTAAGGTATACGTCGTAATTTGTGACACATTTCTGTGATTTACAGTCGCCCTTTTAGCGTGCTTCCCATCATCCAACCATCTACGCTGTCATGTTTAGTGCCGTATACAACATGCTCTTTTGAATGTCCAACGTTTTCTCACGTTGTCATACGGTTGAATTACAAAAAAACAAGAGAAAAATACGGTGGTCTATGCGCGATGCCGTCATACCGATGTTTTGTATGTGCCCACCTGAATTTTGTACCCTGTGTTAATCAAATTTGTACCTCGACCGTTTAATACTGGCATCATATGGACGGTGATCACTCTCCGACGAACCATTCTCGCTTGTCGATTCCACATCAACGTTGGTAGGCGGTGACTGAGATCCGTCTTGTGACTCAGCGGATTATCGGGGTTGATTGTTTATCTGCGGGATGATAAGATCCAAATCTCCGACGCATTTGGGTGGGATTTCGTACTGTTCCAGGACCATAATGGCAAACTACAGAAATGCGCTCAGAATGGAAAGAGCACCCACTTCTGCGTCAGCTTCTAAATGGTCAGTGCTAACCGATGCTTCACATCTTTCAAGAGCTGATATGCAAGGTGGTACACGGGCGTTTAGGTTTGGTTGCACGTACACAGGTGGGAAATGACCCAGTACCATGCGACGAACGCATGCACGAAAACGGAGCCTTCATATATGTCCCCAACAAGCAAAGAGAAGTGATATGGCCAATGTGCCAAAGGAGTATAAAAGGATCATCGAAGTACCATTATGTATTTTGTGAATCAAAGAAACCAGGTGATACTGTACTGAACATCCTCTTATACTACAAATAAGATGGCTGATAGCGTGGAATTAGAGAAGAAAATTCTTCCCCAAGTGTCAGACACAAGTCTGGATCTTGAGAACGGTAACGAATCGTTCCAGGACGATAACATTGCTTTTGAGAAAGACTCAGTTCTTGCAAAGAAAATCCACTTGCTTAACGATGCCATTGATGAGATGGGGTTCACTTGGCACAACGCTAAGCTTTTCCTCATTGCTGGTTTTGGTTACTCCATTGACTCCCAGATGGAAATGGTTCAAAGTGCCGTGAAAGTTTACGTCGATTACCAAATGTTGGGAACTGGGTTCCCAATCTCGAATGAAATCTTCTATGCTGGTCTTATTGTGGGTTCCATCGTGTTTGGTATGGGCTGTGATTTGATTGGAAGAAAGCTGGTGTTCAACTCATCCATTCTGCTCACGTCTATTTTCGGTTTCTTTACAGGTGGTACAGATAACTACGCAATGTACTGTATCTTTATGTTCTTATCCTCAGCAGCAGCTGGTGGTAACATCGCCACTGATGTCTCTGTGTTCCTGGAGTATCTTCCTTCTAAGTATCAATGGATGAACACAACTATGGCGCTGTTTTGGGGTGTTGGTCAAACCATCGCAGCTTTGATTTCATGGGCGTTTATCCCAAATAACTCCTGTGATGGTCCAGACTATTGTCCTTCCCATATTAACAGAGGTTGGAGATACTGTTGGTTTGTGAATTCTGGTATCTGTTTCGCTGCAGCTTTGATTCGTCTCTTTGTTTTAAAAATGGATGAAACTCCAAAGTTCTTGGTCTCTACTGGAAGAGATGCTGAGGCATTCGCAATTCTTCAAAAGATATCCCAACAGTACAACAGACCATTATCCCTAACCCTTGAGCAGTTGGAAGCATGTGGTACTATCAAGCAGGATTACTTTGACCCTTCACAGCACGGATATAGCATCAAGGCTCTTTGGAGAGCAATGCACACCAACTTGAAGATTCTTTTCCACTCTAGAATTACCACTAGATCAACAATTTTGGTGATTCTTTCCTGGGGTTTCATTGGTATTGCATACTCGACCTTCTATAACTTCCTTTACATTTTTATTGCTTCTCATGGTGGTGACACGGGAAGTTCTACCTATATCGTTTACAGAAATGCCCTCCTGGCAAACTTTGTTGGTATATTTGGACCAATCCTGGCTGGTTTTATGATTCTCATCAAGTTCAAAATGTTCAACAAGGAGATCTTATTCGGGAGAAGAGGAACAATGATCTTTGGTGCATTGGCCTCCATGGCAATCCTCTTTGGATACACCACCGTCAGAACTCCATCTGCAGATGCTGGTTTCGGTGCTGCAACATACTTCTTTGTCAACATTTATTACGGTACTTTGTACGCCTACACACCAGAAATCTTCCCAACAAAGGCAAGAGGTACAGGTGTCGGTGTGTGTTTGGTTGTTGGAAGAATCTTCGGTGCGTTTGCTCCAGTGGTTTACTACTTTGGTGCTGAATCTGGTTCTGCAGTTCCAATATGGGTCTGTGGTGCCCTCATTGGATGTTTGTCCATCTTGTCTGCTTTGATGCCATTCGAGCCTTCTTTGAAGAGAACTGTTTAGTCGTTTTACGTATTGATTACATCTGATATTCTATATTTAATAACATATGTTGATTGTTTTAAAATCTATGTAGCAAGACATGCGTTTCTGTATGCTTCTGGACATGGAAACACCTAATTTTGTTCAGAGCGGATCAACTTTCGCGTAGTTTTGGAATCCATCTGACGGGTTATTTTACGAGTGGGTCCAGATACCGTGGACTAGAGCTCGTATGATTAACAGATGAATTGTGTCAAGCCACAACCGACGTTATCTGTAAGAGATGAAAGACGAACATTGTCTTTTACATTGTGAATATATGCGAAGAGCCATAATTGTCGAGGTCACATGGTATTAACCAATAACGCAATGTACATTTCAAAACGGATAGAGATGTTTCTTGTAGCATGATAATTCCGGCAGCTTGGACTGCCCTTGGAGTCCGGGATCTATTGAAAGCTGTCATGTCTCTATAACAACTACTCACGCGGAAGTTTGGAATATGATTTACATTGTGGCACGGGACCCCCCTGTGGCAAAGCTCATCGGGTTTAACAACTGTGGCTGAATATTCTCACAGTTGGTTGACATGTTGCCAATAGGACAGAACAGGCACTGTTGTGTAGTTCCAAATGGTATAAAATGCGCTACAGATCCAACAGTTAAACAACTACATCCATGAATATAATTCACTTAGTCAGGAAATGTTGTTACCTTTGTCTATCCTACTGGCACCAGTACTAGCTGATACTCTCTTCAAGTCCCGCCCGGATTTAACCATCCCAGTATGGAACATCTCCTCAAACTACAAGGACCAATTCGAAAACGTCTATGATGGTTATGTCTTCGTGACCCCATATTCGGCAGATACTCCAAAGATTGAGGAATCCGTGGAACAACCAGGTGCCTACATTTACACCCCATCTGGTGAACTCGTGTGGTCCAGTTTCTCATATTTTGGTGGTGTTTCTCTTAATTTCCAAGCTGCTAGGATTGGAGGTGAAGACGTCCTGTACGGTTGGGAAGGACAGTTCAGTGCACGAGGTGGTCATGGGTTTGGTCACATCAAGATTTTGAACAACCATTACGAGCCAGTGAGAGAGATCAAAGGTGGTGATCATAAGCTCATTGATATCCACGAATTCCATCTTGCAGAAAATGGCAAAACTGGTTTGATTGAGAGTTATAGCCCTGTCCAATATGACTTGTCGGACTTTGATGAAGATGGGAATTCCAAGAGATCATGGATCGTCAATGCTGTTGTCCAAGAACTCGACATTGAAACCAATGAACTGATCTTCGAGTGGAAATCTTTGGATCATGTTTCTCCAGATCATTCAGTCTTGAATTTGACAAGCGAACTCGCAGGTGATGGTTACACTTCTGGTTCTGCCTGGGATTATTTCCACATCAACTCTGTGGATAAAAACGCTGACGGTGACTATCTTGTGAGCTCGAGACATACATCTACCATCTACAAAATCAGCGGTGAAACTGGTGAGATCCTGTGGAGACTCTCCACAAGTGGTGACTCTGACTTGAAAATTGTCGGGAAAAAGTTCACACTGGGTTACCAGCATCATGCCAGATTCATCAAGAGAGTTGATGACGATGTTGAAATCTTTTCGTTCTTTGACAATAACGCATACAGCAAGGGTCACTCCGAGCCTGAATCCGCAAACCCAGACCAACTTTCCAGTGGTAAGATCCTCAAAGTGAACAACAAGGAGAAGACTGTTGAGTTGTTGCAACAGTTTGACCCTCCAAAAGATCATCCAATCTCTGCAAAGTCTCAAGGTTCTTTCCAATTCCTTCCAAACGGCAACAAATTCATTAACTGGGGTTCTGCGGGGACGATAACCGAGTATAACTCCGAAGGAGAAGTGCTGTTCAGTGCCAAATTGGATTCATTTGAGAGGGGCCCATACGTTCAAAGCTACAGAGCTTTCAAGTACCAATGGACCGGCTATTCCACAGAGGACATTGCTATTGTTCAAGAGGATGACACTGTATACATTAGTTGGAATGGTGACACGATCACAGAGACCTGGGAACTGGTTGATCCGGAGACCAAGAGAGTAATTGCAACCAGCGCGAAGACAGGCTTTGAAACCAGCCTGAAGCTGAACCACCACCAAGGTGGATTTATCGTCAGAGCTCTAGACAAGAACGGTGGTGTCTACAAGGAATCAAACTATGGTGTTTCTGAAAAGTCGTCTAGCATTCTCAACTGGCTGGCTTGGAAGCAGCTATTCTTGAGTGCGTCTCAGCTGTTCTAACTAGCTGGAGTGATCATTCCAGCGTACATTGCTCGTATATTATCTTCAACAAATGGCTTCTATTAACCAATAGACAACACCACGTAGCAAATTCACACCCATGCAGCTGCTATGCAATGCTTATTTGTCATACCTTTTCAACGTTGTTGTTTGGCCCAAGACTTTAGACATGAGCTTAATTCTAGAGCAAAAAAAAAAAAAGAGTAATTTGATTGTCTTGGCTTTCATAAGTTCATAATGTTATAACATATTGAAGCCGTTTATATGGTCATTTAATTCAACCTGGAATCGGGTGTACATATAACTGAACTTAAACAAGCCTCCATATCTGCTAATTATGGAGTAGAAAGACTCTTGGCTTCTGCGGTGTGGTGGATCGCATGGAAATCTATCAGATTTTGATGAGGTCTTGGAATTTTATGATCAATGATTGGTCAAACCTTCCATGCGAATAATAAGATGTTCGGCATATAATGTCAATCTAGAGGATCTTTCCATCGTCTTCATATTCCTTTCACACCCTTTTTTTTGCATGAACGTTGTTATATAAACGTTGTGTAATCCATCAAATCTTGAACCACTGTTGAGAGAATGGGACCAGTTCAGCACCAGACATGGATACGACAGTTAAACTTGATCCACTAGTGGAGAGTAAACTCACCACAACCAATGAGAGCGACTCAGCCCAAGATGAAGAGAAAAACGACTATGCCGATAACCAAAGCATTGTTTTAAAAAAGGCCGAGCTTCAAGCGGCCCAGTACGCAGGTTCAATCTACCTCACATCGATTTTGCTCTTCTCTTCATTTGTATTTGGGTTTGGTTATAACTTGGATGGTCGTATCCGTAGTGTTTACACTGCCTACGCTTCGTCGTCTTATGGAAACCATTCGTTAATTTCAACGATTGGTGTTATTAACGCAGTCATCACTGCGGCATCGCAGATATTCTACGCTAGATTATCTGACATGTTTGGCCGTTTGTCGTTGTTCATCACTGGGATGGTCTTCTATATTGCCGGTACCGTCATACAATCACAGGCCTATGACATTCAAAGATACTGTGCAGGTGCAGTATTCTACAATCTCGGGTTCATGGGTATAACCTTGATGATGTCTATCATCTTAGCTGACTTGTCAACTCTAAGATGGAGATTACTCTACGAATGCACACCACGTACCACCGTTATAATCATAACGTGGATAGCTGGTGACATAACGTCAAAAATTGGGCCATTGACAAACTGGTCATGGGGTATCGGAATGTGGGCTTTCATCATGCCATTAAGTGCCTTGCCATTTGTGTGTTGCATCTTACACATGAAGTGGTTAGCTTCAAAGACGCCAGAGTGGGAACAGCTTTCCAAGAGAAAGTCATATTACCAGAAAAATGGGATTGTCAAGACTTCGATGGAAGCGTTCTGGAGACTGGATGCTATTGGTCTCCTGTTGTTAACTGTCACGTTGGGTTGTATTCTTGTTCCACTGACTTTAGCAGGTGGTGTTGCAGACGAATGGAAATCGGGTAAGATCATTGGTCCCCTAGTGCTGGGATGGGTGTTACTCCCAGTGTTCATCTTGTATGAGGCCAAACTGGCAAGATATCCACTAGCTCCTTTCAAACTACTCAGAGATCGTGGTATTTGGTCTGCATTGGTCTTGTCGTTCCTGATCAACTTTGTCTTCTATATGGTATTTGATTATGCCTATACTGTTCTCGTTGTTGCCATTAACCAAACAGTTAAGTCTGCAACAAGAATTGTCATTCTTCATGCCTTTGTATCCAACATTGGTGCTCCCATATTTGCTGTTGTTGTTGCATACGTGAGGAAACTGAAGGGATTCCTCATTTTGGGATTTGCCATTTGGATGGTTGCCTGTGGTCTTTTCTACAACTACAGAGGTGGTGAGTACTCCAGGGACGGTATCATTGCAGCATTCTGTATATGGGGTCTTGGAACAGTGTTTTTCAGCTTACCTTTGATTGTGGCTCTCCAGGCTGCCACGTCCCATAAGAATTTGGCCATAGTTGCTGCTTTGGCATCTACTATGAACAGTATTGGATCAGCTGTTGGTAACTCTGTCTCAGGTGCAATTTGGACCCAACTTCTTCCTTCAAAACTTGAAAGTCTGTTGGGTAATGCTACGTTGGCACAAGCTGCATATTCAAGTCCATTTACCTTTATCAAGACTTATACATGGGGCACACCAGAAAGAGAGGCTGTTGTTCAATCGTACAGGTACATCCAAAGATTGGAGACTATTGTGGCCTTGTGTTTCTGTTCTTTGCTTGTCGTCTTTGCCCTGTTCTTGAGAGACCCAGTTCTGCCAGATAAAGTTGCTCAGGATGAACAGCTTAAAGAAGGCGAAATGGTCGTTACTAACGACCATGATCCAATTGCAAACTTCTTTAGAGGCATCTTCAAGAGAGATAACCACCACCACCAGGATTCCTCACTAGAGAAACCTCTGGAGAAATAGTTGTGAGATTAATTGTATGTATATAATGTTCAGAATAGTTTGTGTATGTGTGTCCGGGTGTAGCGAACAGGCGTAGAATTCTTCTAACGCGAGACTCTCTATCACCAAAATTAGTACCAAAACTATTATTCATTGATGATACGATCGGATAGCGTCCAAATGACATCTAACGAACATATCTGTACTGTGTTCGTACAGACGCTGACTGGTCTGGAAGACCTGAGAATCAACTTTACACTTGATACGACAGTTGACTGTGTGCGTGATGATATCTTGAGCAAGCTGCCAGAATCCGTGGCGAAGAGTGTGGTGATAACTACCCGTGGAGGACTAAACATCAGGGATTACACTACGGTGAGACAGCTGTGCAGAGGAATTACACATGCACCTTATTTTGTGAATGTTATGCTTCGAGTGCCTCTGTGTGGAGGGAAGGGAGGATTTGGCCACATGTTGAAACAGGGCCATGGAATCAGTAAGAAGAGAAAGAAGAAAAAGAGCAAGAATGGGGATGAAAAGGCATTATATAACACATTGGACGGGCGTAAGGTAAGGACAGTGAAGAGAATCCACCAGTTGGAGAAGCAACTTGAGATGATGGATGAGGTGGAGAGGAGGAAGCTGATGGACAAGAAGGAGAGCCTACAGAAGATACTCGACACAGACCTCACCAAGAACGTCAAGTTTGACGATACGGAGTTCTTAGACGATCTGGATAAGCAATTGGATGACATTAGTGGCGCGATAGACCTTACTGACAGTGGCTCTGAAGATGATGTTAGCACCGATGATGGAAGCTCTAGCGATAGCGAAGATGAGAAGAAGCACCAGCAGACTGAAACAAATAAAACGAAAAAACTCAACAGCTTCTTTAGAGATTGAATACTGGTATGACAACTACTTCAACAACTGAATACAACGACTGTATAACAACTTGTTTGTATATATTTATTCCAACATTGAGAGCCCTCAGAGGGTCTCATCGCTCGTAATAGTGGCCGTAACACGTTTCTCCCATACGCACACATACAAAATTTATCCAAAAACCGAGAAAACTTTTCACATTGGAAACCTCCCAACTGCATCGGCAACAGTTTTAAACGAGTCTTAGAGACGATGTCATCCCAAAGCAAAGATGTGTCAGTACAGGTTGATACCTTTGTTGAGTGAGTGCCTTCAAGCTTAGTCCTTTTCATGTGCTGTTCTAACCATCAATTGCGAATTGAAGGAATCTCAAACGTCGTCAATTTAGCGGGTCTTACAGGGTTGCCCTTGAGACATGTCAACTGTTGATGAGAGTTGTCTCTGCTGCCCGCTGGAACCACCCAGACCAATTGATCAGCCAGATACGGCAATTGGGTAAGCGTCTTGAAAATGCACAGCCTAGAGAGTTCTCGTGTGGTAACGTTGTTAGACGTGTATTGGCACAGATCAGGGATGAGGTGGAGACAGGTGATAATGATGCCGGCCAGACGATGATCTCCTCAATGTTCAGTCTGCTATCAACAGATGAGAAGAAAGATGAGCAAGTTGCGAGCCAGCCTATGCAACAGTCAAACTCAAGGGTGCAGGCCAAATCACATGATCTAAGGTCCACCACGATCCAGGGGATCAAGGACCTGATAGATGAGATCAGCAGCATAGACGAAGGTATCGAAGCCATGTCTGTAGATCTGATCCATGACAATGAAGTTCTACTGACGCCGACTCCAGACTCTCAAACGGTGCTGAAGTTCTTGTTGAAGGCTAGACAGAAGAGAAAATTTAGTGTATTGGTTACGGAATGCTTCCCCAATAGAACTAAAGAGGCCCAGCAGTTTGCTAAGGAATTGGCTGATGCCAAGATTGAAACCATCATTATCCCAGATTCACACGTATTTGCGGTGATGTCCCGTGTTGGTAAAGTCATAGTCGGTGCACGTTCTGTCTTCGCCAACGGTGGAACAGTGTCAAGTGCTGGCGTTGCTGCTGTGTGTGAATGTGCTAAGGAGCACAAGACACCGGTGTTCTCAGTTGCTGGTTTGTACAAGCTGAGTCCAACGTATCCATTTGATGTGGAAAACCTCATCGAAGTTGGAAACTCTGGTAAAGTTGTCAAGTTTTCGGATAGCAACTTGGTACAGCACGCTCATATAACAAACCCATTGTTTGACTACATCCCACCTGAGCACATTGACATTTACATCACAAACATTGGAGGTTTCGCACCAAGTTTTATCTATAGAATTGTGCTGGATAACTACAAGACAGAAGATGTTGACCTTGAGTGATCAACTAATACAACATTACTCCTTTTCTTTTAACAGGAGAACCCATGGATTCTCTTGTAATATCAATCCATTTATATACATATACATCACACAGCTTGCCCTGTGCCTCGCTCGGTTGGAGTCTCTTCTCCATATTCCAATCTTGAGCTGGATGATGAATGTCTCTTCTAGAGACGTCTTCAATGGGCTAAATCGACTTTAAATTTTACTAAAGCTATCCCTTCTTTGAGTGCGGTGCCATCGACCTTTGTTCAGGCTCTTATAGCCCATGGTGGTGTTGCAATTACTGGGATAGACAGCACATCGCAATATATACATTTGTATGTCCGTTTTGGAGATGAATGCAGCGTAGAAAGTGGTTGAAACTTCGCACCATTGTAGGATGAAGCCATAACGGTAAGAGCAAACCTCAATGAAGCTCAAGGTCAGAACAACGTCTGTTGATAGATTGAAGAGTGAGTACTGCTTGATTACATTGGCAGATAGCTTCCTAACACGCTTTCGAAGACTCAATTGTACCCATTGTCTCGCTTAGAAAGCATGCCATATTGAGGTTTACGCCACAGGGTCTCAACGTTATATCGTCAGAGTTCAACGAAACCACCGTATGGTGTACTCTCGCTGCTGAAATATTCGATATCTACGAGGTTGAGTCACTCAGGGATAACACAATAACTATTGAGCTCAACATTGAGCATCTACTTCTTGTGTTGAGGCAGTATGAGAAAAGTAATGCCGATAAGATCACCATCAGACTTCACAGGAAAGAGGCGACAGGTGGAGGTAGCACAACACGGGCCTCAAAGTTGAACCTTCTGTTGAACGTCTTCTTCATCAATACCATATCGTTGATGAGTACGACGCCAGTGGAACATACGTATAGTATCCCTGTGACGATGTTGAAGAAGGAGAGGGATGCAAAGATTGTCGAACCACACTTGGACAATATCGACGTTATGATGAAACTTCCCAGAGACATCGGGCTCCTGTTCAAGAGAATAGAGAGGTATAAGTACTCTGATAAGCTGAACGTCATTGGAACCAGCGCTGGACAGTTGTCTCTGAACATCAATGTGGAAAACTCCATGGATTTGACAATCAGCTGGAACCAGGAGCTGGAAGTTAGAGAATTGGACACGGAAGAACACACATCAGCATCACAAATGGATGATGAAGAAGAAGCTGGAGAGTCGAAATACGAGATTCAGGTCAAGATGAAGGATTGGAAGTTGGGAGCAAGGCTATGCGATTTCTGTAAGAACACATTTCTACTGATCAGCACAGAAGAGGCATTGGTGTTACACGGATACTTGGATGAAGAAGAAACGTGTCAGATAATATATTTCATCAACAGGTTAGATACATAGTTGCATAATACTAATCAATTGCTGTGAGCCTTACCGAACTCATTGACAAAGTCAACGAGTAAATCCACAGAGTGTTCAGTGACAGCGTTGTACAACGATGCACGCATACCACCAACGGAACGGTGTCCCTTTAGTCCATCGAGCTTCTTCTCCTTGGCCAATTTCAAGAACTCAGCTTCTAAGCCTTCACCTTCAATGGTGAAAACAACGTTCATATCACTTCTGACTCCTTTAGAAACAGGCTGTTTGTACAGCTTTGGATACTGGTCCAATGCAGCGTACAACTTGGAGGCCTTTCTCTTGTTCAGTTGTTCCTGAGCTTCAAGACCACCCTTGGCAATCAAATTCTGTAACACCAACTTCAAGATGTGAACAGTAAAGATTGGAATAGTGTTGTAGGCACTGTTGTTTTTGACCACGGTTGGATAATGAGTAGCAATTGGGGCCAATGGAACCCCCAATGCCTTGAGCTCATCATCAGTGGCTTGCTCAAGAAGAGCCTTCTTGATGATGTAGATGGTGATACCAGCGAGACCAACGTTCTTCTGAGCACCAGCCATGATCAATCCAAATTTGGAAATATCCATCTTACGGGACAAGATATTTGAGGACAAGTCCGCAACAACCTCGATTCCTTCGTACTCTGGAATGAATGGGAATTCAACACCGTTGACTGTCTCGTTATCACAGTAATAAACATACGCAGTCTCGCCTGGTGTAGGCTTCTTCCATTGTTCGAAAGGCTCAATGTCCCCGAACTTACCATAGGCCTTCTTGGAGTCAGTCAAGACCTCACAGTAGAATCCCAATCTCACTGCCTCTTCATACGACTTCTTACTCCAGGAACCTGTGATGGCATACGCACACTTACCTGGCTTACCGTGCTTCTTAACAAAAGAGGCAACCAAGTTTGGAGGAATAGAAGAAAAACCAGTGGTACCACCTCCTTGGAGGAAGAAAACTTCGTGAGTGTCAGGGATCTCCAGCAGCTTCTTGAAAAGCTGCTTGGTTTCGTCAACAACTTCAATTGCTGGTGCTGAGCGATGAGAAATCTCACCAACACCGAGTCCCAAGTTGTCGTAGTTGATCAGGTCCAAAGCTGCTTGTTGCAACACAGAGGTTGGCAACATAGCTGGACCGGCACCAAAGTAGTTTGGATCTTCTCTATCGAGGCTAGCCATTGTGTCCCAAGAGTTGTTATTCTATTCGAAGGTGGTATCAGATGGCTCACCAAGATGGTAATATCGTGAAGAAGAGTCATCGGGGCAACGCTGTAAAATTTAGTGGTTAATAACACCCGGACACCAATAACATCGCCCGGAGTCAAACCCTGTGGTGGTCGCTATGGTGATGACAGTGCCATATACTCCTTCGTCTCATATTCAGCTTTATATACAGAACTATTTACAACTCTCCACCGCTCCCTGTGCGCACTCAACGTCTCAAGAACGATTGATATGCCTCCTGGTTCACTGACACGTTTCCAATGGCCTTCATTCTCTTCTTTCCCTCTTTCTGTTTGACCAGAAGCTTCTTTCTTCTGGTGATATCGCTTGCGTGCATCTTGTGTAGCACATCTTTCCGCTTAGCCTTGATGGTTGATCTTGCAACGATCTTGTTATTGGCCCGAGCCTGTATGATGACTTCGAAGAGCTGGTTCTTAACGTGCTCTTTGAACTTTTCAACCCACTCTTTACCCGTGGATTGGACCAAAGATTGATGCATCACCTGGGCCAGTGCATCAACACCTTTGCCATTGACGAGTAGTTCCAGCTTACAAATCTTTGAGTCCTTGTAGCCGGCATCTTCGTAGTCCAGCGATGCATAGCCACGTGTCGCAGACTTCAGCTTACCGAAGAAGTCGTCCACGAGATGACTCAATGGGATCTCGTAGTTCAAAAGACACTGTCCAGTAGTTAGATAGTTGATCTCCTTTTGAATGCCCCTATTGTTATCACACAGCTGGATAACTGTGCCGAGATACTCCTGTGGGAACGTCATTATGGCCTGGACATAAGGCTCCTGGAACCTACTCACCGCCTGTCTCTTTGTTGTGCCGTCTGGGAAGTCGTCTGGGTTTGTAATGGTCTTCTCTTCACCGTTAGAGTATATGATCTTATATGGAACAGTTGGATTCGTCAGGATAAGGGAAGCACCATACTCTTTTTCCAGTCTCTCTTTGAATACAGAGGCGTGTAATGAGCCTAAGAACCCTAGTCTCCATCCTTGACCCAGCGCATTCGAGGTCTCTCTCTGTAATGTTACAGAACGGTCATTTAAGACCAGTTGGTTCATCTTGTCGTCCAAATCTTTGAAATCAGTGTCGTCCGCAGGGAAGGCACCGACAAACACCATGGGCTTGGGCTCTTCGAACCCTGGCAATGGCTCCACAGGCTGAGAGACGTTCATGAAGGTATCACCAATCATCGCTTCCGATGTCTGCTTCATTCCACAAACAATATAACCAACTTGTCCGGCCTTTAACGTATCAATGCTCACCCTCTCTGGATACATGATACCGACTTCTTTAACCTCGTATTTACGCTCGGTGTGAGGTGAAAACACTCTTTGGCCCTTCTTCACAGTTCCATCAACAACATGGACCAGAAGAACAACACCCAAATACGAATCGTACCATGAGTCAACCAGGAGTGCTCTAAATGGGCTTGAGAGCTTACCAGTAGGAGGAGGTATTCTTTCAATTATCGCTGGAAGCAGCTTTTCCACGTTCAATCCTGTCTTTGCACTCACCTGTATGATATCCTCTTCCGGCAATTCAAACGTAGTCTCAACCTGTTGTATTGCAGAAGGGATATCAGCCTGCTGAAGGTCAATCTTGTTGATAACCGGTATCAACTTCAATCCCATACTATAAGCCAGGTAGAAGTTGGCCACAGTCTGAGCCTGCACACCTTGCGATGCGTCCACCAGCAGCAGTGCTCCACCACAGGAGGCATAGCTTCTCGACACCTCGGCTCTGAAATCAACATGGCCTGGAGTGTCAACGAGGTGTAACAGGTAGTCCAAGCCTTTGTATTTGTAGAACATCGAGCACGTCTGTGCCTTGACGGTAATACCTCTCTCTCGCTCCACATCGAGCTTATCCAGCACCTGCTTCTGCCCAGGCTTAACTACACCAGTGAGCTCCAGCAGCCTATCACTCAACGTTGACTTCCCATGGTCGACGTGTGCCACAATGGAGAAGTTCCTGTACCGTTCAATCGGGATCTCCGCTATCCTCTCCTGGATCGACTTGGACGATGAATGCCTCACTTGTTTCACAAGGACAGTCCATCGTAGAAGCCGTAGCTGTCTCATTACACCGTGGCCTCTCTCCATCAAAACCATTTATGTCTCAATTGGACATGTCCGAGGAGGCCATTGGCAAAGTGGACAAAAAATCTGCAGCTCATCGCCAATGTCCCCGGGACATATAATACAAAATTTTTTTTTTTCTCCTAAGCTCACCACTTTGGAGTCGGAGAAAGTGACCACAACCACTGTGAAGAGATGTCCAGTACGAAGATTCTCACAGTAGCAGCACTGTCTGCTCTTGTCACAGCAACTCTTGTAGAAGGGTATCATTTGTACCAGAGCTCAAAAGAACCAGCGAAGAAGATCTCCAAGAAGAAGATCTCCAGTGATGCGTACGATGAAGAGCTCATCAGAGAACAATTGGCCAGAAACTATGCCTTCCTCGGAGAAGAAGGTATGGCGAAGGTTCGCAACCTGAACGTTGTTGTTGTTGGATGCGGTGGTGTCGGCTCCTGGGTGTGTACCATGCTTGTACGCTCTGGTGTTTCGAAACTAAGAATCATTGACTTTGACCAAGTGTCGCTGAGCTCCTTGAACAGACACGCTGTGGCCACGCTGGAGGACGTTGGTATCCCGAAAGTTGAATGCTTGAAGAAACACCTGTTGAAGATTGCGCCGTGGTGTGAAATCGAGGCCATCAACCAGCTGTGGCACCTGCCACAGGCCGACTCACTCCTGTCTGGTGAGAACGTCTACGTCGTTGACTGTATCGACAACATCGATACCAAGGTTGACTTGATCGCATATGCCCATAAGAGACAAATGCCTATTGTGTCGTCCATGGGTGCTGCTTGTAAGAGTGATCCAACAAGAATAAACATCAGTGACATCTCTAAATCTGAAGAGGATCCATTGGCCAAGTCTGTACGTCGCCGTCTCAAGAAGCTGGATATCACAACAGGCGTTCCAGTGGTGTTCAGTGCTGAAAAGCCGGATCCTAGAAAGGCACAGCTTTTGCCATTACCGGAGGAAGAGTTTGCAAAGGGTAAAGTTGATGAACTGTCTGCTTTGAGGGATTTCAGAGTTAGAATACTTCCAGTCTTGGGGACAATGCCAGCAATGTTCGGGTTGACTATCGTCACATATATCCTTACATCTGAATCTGGCTATCCAATTGAACCAATCGAAGGTAAGAATAGAATCAAGATCTACGATGGTATATTCCAAACGCTTGCTGGCCAACAGACACGTATCGGTGAACCTGATCAACGTGTGCCAATCTCACTAAGAGAGGTGCCATATATCTGTGAGGAGGTGTTCAGAGGTAAATCACCAATCTCTGGGTTCTCGACAAAGTTGACTCTCTCAAGATGGGATCCATCAAAGCCAATCAGTTTGACAAACGTTGTTATCATGACAAAAGAGGAACAAAAGATCCACGAGGAGAAGGTTCTTATTGGACGTCAACCACTGGACCAGGTATACTCCAAAGAGGTTCTTGAACTCGTAGAAAAAAGATTCAAAGAGGAAGAGTACTACGAACAATTCAGATGAGTTTCTTTGAAGGGAGGTATCTATCTTTGATGAAGATAAACAGGGTATAAAATCAGGACATCAAAACAATCACTAAGTATAGATTGATGCACCAAGTGGTACTGTAGCCTGTTGACGATACTGTTGCGTTTGGGAAGGATCTTCTTGGAAATATTCATGTAATAGAGCACGTTTAGCACTTATACGACCAGCTGGGTCGTAAACCAACATCTGCTCCAATAGATCAACACCCGCAGGGTCCAACGTTGGCACGGTATCTTGTAAGTTCTTCTTTGACCATTTAGGGAAGGTTGGTTTGAAATCCGGTAGATATGTAACGTCTGGCCAAACCTCCTCGGTCGGTGTACCTAGGATTCTAAAGATTCTAAAGATCTGGTCAATCTCGGAATCACCTGCAAATAGCGGCTTACGGTTAACCATCTCTGCAAATATGCAGCCTATAGACCAGATATCGACACCTGTCGAGTATTGCTTGCCACCTAGCAAGATCTCTGGGGCTCTGTACCAGAGTGTCACAACTTCATGGGTATAGGATCTCAAGGGAACACCAAACCCTCTCGCTAGACCAAAATCGGCCAACTTCAAATTACCTTCCTTGTCGATCAACAAGTTCTGAGGCTTCAAGTCTCTATGGAGAATACGATGGCCGTGGCAATAGGCTGTGCCCTTCACCAGCTGCATCAAGAACTTCTTGATCATATCGGCACCTAGGCCAACGCCTTGCGGTATGGACTCCATGTACTTCTTCAAATCCAAGTCCAAGAACTCAAACACCAAGTACAACTTGTGCGAATCCGAGTGGATAATATCGTATAGCCTGACCGTGTTCTCGTCCCTGAGCTCTTTCAATAACGAGATCTCGCGGATAGCAGTCGATGGCACTCCCTCGTCTTCGCTCTCAAGACGGATCTTCTTCAATGCAACAACTCGGTTGTTGTGTCTCGTGTCAAGCGCCTTATAAACAACTCCATACGTGCCCTCACCCACTTTCTCTAACCGCTGGTAGTTGGATAAATCAACCATTTCTGTACCGCTCTGCAGATTTGCTTTAGCGCCCTTCTGCTTCACTGCTTTCTTGAACAAGCTGTTTAGATCCAAACGAGGGAAGAAAAAACGTTGTTGTGTTTTTGTTTTGATTTCCTCATTTTCTGACCGTTTTTGTGATTTTCGTGTCGCTTTCTGTGAATTTCCGTTTTGGGAAATGCCAGGTGTTTACTACCCAGATTGTTGATCTATGAACTACACCGTTGCATTGCAATGTATAAATATTGGAGCCTATTTACCCTTTGCCAATTTCTTCAATGCTCTTTTTCTGATGCTCAGATGCATGTTCAAGTTCAAAGTGTTTGCGAGCTTTGAATAGACGCCCACGGTGTTTTCAATGGCCCAGTGCATTATGGCATGGGACCAGAACGGGGTGGATGTAGCGTAGCGCTCCTGTGCACCGCAACGGCGCCCCACTGTCTTCAACACGGAGGCGACAAAGGCCTTTGGGTTTGGGATGGTGGCCGAGGTACGTCTGATCTTTGACATTGCGCTGGTGACGAGGTAGGAAATCACTAGCTCAACGTCAATGTTGTCGCTAGCTAACTCACCAGCAAGAGCAGAGCTCCACGATTGGAGGAAGGCCTTGGAACCAGAATAGGTTGCAAGCAAGGGAGTTGGCAACAGCCCACCGAAAGAGCCCATGGTCAAAATCAACCCACGTGTTCCCTTGTTCTGCTTCAAAGTGGACTGGATCAATGGGATGACGATCTGCGTGGTTTTCAGAGTTGCAGTGTTGTTAATGGTGATGATGTTTCTCAGCTCTTCATCGGATGTCTCCACGAATGGAACAGGGATGCTGTGGGACTGGCCAACGTTGTTGATCAGCACAGTGACTGGCAAGCTCTGTAACAGTTCTGCGATCGATTCGTAGTTCGAAGCCTTGTCAGCAGCAAAGTCAATGGCCAATGTCTTTGTCCCAACTTTGTACTTGAGTTCAATCTCCTCGGCAAGTGCGTCCAACTTGGATTGCGTTCTTGAGATCAACACAACATTCATTCCTCTCTTGGCCAATTGCAATGCATACTCCTTACCAATACCATCAGAAGCACCCGTGATTACAGCCCATTTACCGGTTTTAGCACCATAAGTCTTGAAATCAACAGGTGGGAGGACAAATACGTCCAACAGCAAAGAGGCATAACTCAGCGTCAAAGTGGTCAATTTACACACTCCAATTGCCAATGCAACGTACAACAACGCATTGACAATGCACGATTGGCCAGCAAGGGCACTGAAATCAACAGCAAATGACATCGTCTCTTTATTCGTTGCTCTTCGTCCTTTATGAAATGGCTTAAGAGGAAAGTTAGGGACAAGGCCCAAAACTCCCATCGGGCTCGCCGTAGTAAAAATTTCGCGCGAATTCCACACAAAGCAGTTTGCTCTTTATCACCCCGGTTACCAACTGTTTACCATTTGCAATAGAGGGATTATATGGTGGTTGCTCTTTGCTTGCTTTAAAATGGGGATTGATTTGTATTAAGAGGGATATAATGAGTTGTTGTGCGACCGGATGAGTATGATCTGTAGACATGGGCCAAGACCATGGCGTAGCTGTAACATAAGCAACAGTAGCTAAGACCCGGGTTGAGCACAATATATCTACACCAACTGCTCTACCCACAGTATGTTGACAGATAAACCAGCGTTCCTTGTTTAGCGGAGTAGAGATAGTACGTGTACCATGTTAGACGACACACGCCTATGTACTTGGACTTGATGAGGTTTCCACACATCACTTATGCTTTGGCTTAGTTACACGTCCCTGCAGCATGCTCTCTTTCCTCTTCTGTAACAATCGAAGACCTTCGTCCTGCTTCTGCTTCATCTTTGCAACTTCCTCTCTCAACAGTGCGTCTGACACGCTATTCTGGCTGTTCGTCGTGCTAGAACGGTACAGGCCACTAACATCACTGAGCAATTCGTAAATCTTAATCTTGTGATCCCTTTCCACAGCCAACACGTCCTTGATCTTCAAGTGGGAAAACTTCTTCGGCACTGCTGCTAACCGTCTCTGAACCTTCGCCTCAAAGATCGTGCACATCCTCTGTTGGTCTTTCACGAGCGCCTCTCTTCTCTTCGAACCTGTTTGCTGAGTCAGTATCACACCATATAACTCGACTCCAACTGCCACACTCACACTGCATCTTAAAACGGTATATCAGCCTATCCTTCTGCTCCTGTGTGTACAACATCTGAGCTATTCGAGCCACGCTTCCTTCAAACAACTGATGCTCCCCCTTCCCTCTTGAGACAAGCTCATTTTGAAGTTGTGTTCCTCGAAATGTAAACAAACATCAACCTTCGCGAACCCGTTTGATAAAAAAGGCCATCGGAACGCCGGTTTCGGCCATCGGGCCTATTTGACGCTGATACCGCTTTCGAAGCTCACCTTTGTTCAGTTAAAGAGAGCGGTAAAGCCTTCTTCCCTCCTCTCTGTCTCGTAGTATTCCCAGTATTCTCAAGCGCTATGAGTTCTGATAAGAAGGTAAGTGATACTCTGTTTGCTTCAACAACACACGGACTAACCACGAGCGACAACTTGTGTAGAAGATTGATCCCGTGAAGTCCTTCATCGCCGGTGGTGTAGCCGGTGCAGTGGAAGGTGTGATCACGTATCCGTTCGAATGGTCAAAGACTCGTCTACAACTCATCGATAAGAGCTCAACAGCGTCCAGAAACCCACTGGTGCTCATCTACAACACTGCACGGGCCCAAGGTGTCTCTACGATCTATACCGGCTGTCCAGCCTTTGTCGTTGGTAACACGGTGAAGGCATCAGTCAGATTCTTAGGGTTCGACTCCATAAAGAAGCTCCTTGCCGACAAGGAGGGTAAGCTCTCGGGCCCAAGGGGTGTCGTGGCAGGTCTTGGTGCCGGCCTGTTGGAATCCGTGGTTGCCGTCACGCCATTCGAAGCTATCAAGACAGCGTTGATTGACGATAAACAAAGCGCCAAACCTCGTTATCAGGGTAATTTCGTCACTGGCTCTATCCGCTGTGTTAAGGACCTGGGTCTCAAGGGCCTGTACGCAGGTGTTGTCCCAGTCTCGTTACGTCAAGCTTCGAACCAGGCCGTCCGTCTGGGTTGTTACAACAAGATCAAATCTTCCATTCAACAGGCATCGAATACTCCACCAGATCAACCTCTCAGTTCTGCAATGACATTTCTCGTTGGTGCCTTCTCCGGCATTGTGACTGTCTATACCACAATGCCAATCGATACAGTTAAGACAAGAATGCAGGCCATTGGTGCAGCAGAGAAGTACTCTTCAACGGTTAACTGCTTCGCAAAGATCTTCAAAGAAGAAGGTCTCAAGACCTTCTGGAAAGGTGCTACGCCAAGATTGGGTAGATTGATCCTCAGTGGTGGTATCGTCTTTACAATCTACGAAAAGGTGTTGGTGATTCTAAACTGAGTTCTGAGTACTAGATTAACCATTTTAAAACACACCGATCTCCTCTGTATATGGATAGATTGCCAAGATTATATACAGGATGATTCCCTTCATGATTTTGTAGCTTCTGCTTTAGGTCTTTTCACTGCTTGCTCACCTTTTATATTCTTGCGTTTCTTAGTCTTCACGGGTCTTGCCTCCCCTTCGTCATAGACAAAGCTTGGTAGGTCGTACAACTTGACATGTTTTATGCTGATGGAGTAGACCGATGGATCGCTATACTCTGTGAAAGAACGGCATAGAGTAAAGAAATCGTTACATGGAACATGGATATCAAACTTCTTCGCATCGTTATTAACAGTGATATCCAGTCCAATGTATAAAGCCGTCAGGTGTAAATGCTTCTTCTCCGTGTCATCTGTTCCTTCGTCTTTCTTCGCATCTTCATCTTTAACAACTTCCTTATACTTTTGCAGCTCCGATTCGGTTGAATAGTTCCCGAATTTGGATTCAATTGATTTGGCCTGCTCTTTAGTATCGTATTCATATGTCTTCTCAAACTCCTTCACGTAAGGATGTGCGGTATTAATCCCTGGGAAGGTCTCCAGTTTCTGAACCAACAGTCTCAATTTCGATTCCACTAACCCACTCCATTTTAAGTGCTGTTCATCATCACCTCTAGTTGATGCAATTATGGTCAAATAGAACTTGTACTTGTAGAAGAAATCGTGCTTAACAAAGAGATCTGACCATGGCTTCTTATGTGCGACGATGTCTTGCATCAACGCTGAACCTCTTTGTAATTCAGCCATTATTATCTTCTGCGTAGAAGCACTAATATTATGCGTAGCACACATCGATGGATAAGCTGGTGTAATCACCGGCATTCTGTGCTGACGATCTTGGGCATAAACCCTAGGATTCCAAATTCTCACCTGTAATGGGCCATCTTCAATAGGCTTCAAGAGAACAGGCTGTGGCCACGACCATTGGGTATAGATATGGAAGAATTTAGCCACAATCACTGCCGACACAGCATTAGGGTATAGTTGACATATACGAGCCACCAACATTGCCCATGCAACACCACCTGGGAATCCAAACACGTTGGCATAGATCGCACGTCTCTGAGCCCACAGCTTGATTGCCCTTAAACTCAGCTTAAACACCACTGGCTTCGGAACCAACTGTAATATCTCGTCAGTAACTCTGGTTCCGTTCAAAGCCCTCAGGTCCTTTTCGTCCAAATTACGCAACAAGTTCTTGTCTGCCAATGATAGATCTAAAGGCACCTGTGGTATATCCAGCTTAGCACAGATAAGATCAATCGATATTCCCGAGAACTTGATCTTGATGATGGGGACAAACGCATCAGGAACAGGCGCAATCTCTTCGAGTTCTGGTCTCTGTCTGAGCAATTCGTCAAAGACTGTAAAGAAGTCTTCTCTGGTGACATGCTTTGGCACAACAACCAATGTGTCGATATCCGAGCCTGGCCCGTAAACACCCAATCTATAAGAACCAAACGTGAAAATCTTACCACCGGCATCCTTTGCCATGCCTTCACTCATGTTCTTGTTCCTTGAGACTTTATACACAAACTGTTGGACCAGCTGTTGAAAGATCTGTAACACCTCAACTCTTCTCTTCGTCGCCTCCTCGCTTTCGAAAGACCCTTGTTTCTTCAACTCTTTCACCAATTCATCGTTCAGCACGTTCTCTGTTGGCGTTGGCCCCTCCACAGAGATCGGAGGGGTCATACCATACGTCTTGGTAACACTCATAGCTTTAGTATTCCCACAATTAACACGCTGTTTCCACTGGAAGCCTCGTTGTTGATGCTCTGTTCCCTTCACAATCTGCTGGAAAATTGAACAGAAAAAAAAAATCCCGAAACAGCAAAGATCCACCCACCAAGACTGCGTAAATTTCAGAACGCTACCGCTGGACAGCCGACGTAAATCTCAGCACTAACAAACGCTACTCCGGACGTAGAGACGGAGCAGTGCACACACTACACGGTCAGCTTGTATATAAAACCAAATCATATCAACATCCATAAATATCTATACAATCTCATCAGGTGAGCTCGGAGGTAGATTCGACGGTGGTGCCAGTATCACCTCCTCCATCTTCCGTGCACGATGATAGTCGATGAATGCCTTGACAAAGATGTAAACCCCCAATGCAGCTATGAAACAACTAAATACAACAGCCTTTGTAGATTGTGTGCTCTCGATACTCATATCAGCTCCTGAGCTTAGCGACGAGTCGAAGTGGTCCACAGTGCCACTCAGGTCGTACGACTGTTCGTCAAAATTCGTTGGCGAAGATATTTCGATTCGTTCACTCTCCAGATCTTCATTCCCGAGATTCAGTTTCTTTAGAGATGGGAACATTGTATAGGAGTAAGTCATAAACGTTATCCCTAGTCCTGCTCTTGAGCCTTGTTTAGCAGCGTGTGATGTATGCAAGACATATGTCAACAGGAACCCGACAAACTGGAACGTTGAGGAAACCATCAGGTTCCATAGGAAGTTCACAATGTTCCCCACTGGTAGCCCGTCTACAAACACTTCATCTTCAAAACCAGGTGAGAGTATCGAGTTTTCCCAGTACGGCGGTGTGGCATCTGCTGCTGCTTCGTCATATGTTGGGGGTTTATCCGAATCCAACTGTGGGTTGGCATCAGGCTTTGCGCTCATGTTGTTGAATACACCATCGTTCTCAGACCCACCACCAACAGAGTGCATGTTCGAAGAATGTGAGCTCAAAAGAGTTGAAGAGGCGCCCTTCCTCTTGAACACCCTGTCAAGGATGTTGAACCCGTTGCAAACCGTGCTCATGCTTAGTATTTTGCCACTCGACAGCTGCTCCGCATTCCCGCTACCATTCCCCTGCGTACCACTCGTTCCTGGCTGATCGCCATTCCTGTTGTTCGTTGTCGATGATGATTCGGCGTTGAACATCGTCTCCTGCATACTTCTCGTGACACCTTCAACGGACTCGCCATCGTCAAGACGATCATCTGATGAGTTCTTGGAAACGCCATTCGCATCGTCGTGCAAGCTCTGCTGGAACGACGATAGAAGATTCGTGTTCGGGGACCCGAGAGGGTTACTGCTTGCGCTCATGTCTTGCAAGGGAACAGAGGCCGATGGAGCTTCAAAGAGCACATTTACATCATCATTCGAATCCTCAATCTGCGTAGAACAAAAAACGTGTTAGCGTATGTTATTGAAGCCAGGCGATTAGACAAGAAACTCACTCTCTTATAAGAAACCATCGTATCTTCTCTTCTCCTCTTCTTCTTCCTCGTCTTCACTACGCTATCCACCAAAATGGGAAATCATTCAAGCCAAAAAGCCTGAGAAAAAATGCCACCATCTCCCCCCTCCAAAAAAAAAATACCCTGCCACTGCGGGCTTCCGTCTCTGTTTTAGGGGGGAAACCCACACCAAAAACAAAGCCAGCGCCCTCTTCCCCATCGGCAGATTCGTTTATCGCGCGAGCAACGCGCGCGGTAAACAAACACAAAGAATAAAAAACCACAAAAACCACATAGCACAGCCTTATTTTGCCTCTGTGGTTTGCTTTAGGGGTTAACCGGTTTGTTAGGCAAATTCCGATCCGCTCACGGTTGTTCGTAAAAGTCTAAGCCTAAAAATGTTCTACAGCGCATGACTAAGCGCTTTGTAATCAACCTCATCTCTTTCAACATCAAAGCTTTATGGAGACTATACACTTCATGCCCGGTTGATGGTTGAAGACGACTCTTTTCTTCTTTAGCGTTGTAGGCTCGGCCTTAGGTGTGTTAGCTGTGGCGTTTGTAGGATCAACCACGCCTTCGGCTTCTTGCGGCTGCGCTTCATTGTTGATTACGTTTGGTCTCTGTGAGATATCGACAGGCTTGTTCTGCGTCTCTATAACCTCGACGTATGAAGAGGTGTCAGGGCCCAGGTCCAGCCCACCAGGTAGCACGGTGGTTGGCACAGGCGTTCTCAATGTCTTTGGCAAGTCGGAAAGGTCTGGTAGCTGAGGACCACCACGGCGTCCGGAACGTCCTTGTCTTCTCTTACGTCTTGAATCACGCTCCCGGTCTTTGTCGATTCTCTCCAACTCAGCGTTGGAGATCTCCAAGACTTGCGGCGTGAATTGTGTGAGAGTTGACCTTGGACGTAGATAGTCCAAATGCGTAACAACAGACGCCATTCTGTTTCTGATGTCGTCGTCTTCAATGAACCCGCCTTTGAAATCATAGCCAACAAGGTGTAGGGATTTGGTATACAACTGAGCCTGTTCTCTAATGGAGTGTGCTATAGCCGTGATGAACTCCGGGGTCAATGACAACTCCTCAACCATAGCAGTGGCGAAGTCCTCAGGGTTGTTCTCGGGATTCGAAATATCCCATTCAAATTGATCGATCAAATGGTTGTTACCAATCGCAATGTCCAATTTGACAATGATTCTTTGATCATCTCCAAATTTACCCTGACTGGAATGACGATGGTACTCGTTGATCTGCTCCTTGATCGAAACTAACACTGTATCAGCAAAAAGTGGATTGGTGAATCTGTAATCTTCCATCAAGGTGGCAACAATTTGTTCCAGTGTTACAGTCTTATCGTTCGCATTCAAGACAAAAGTATCTCTCAAGCTGAATTTGTCCTTTTCAGAATCAAATTCAAGTCTAATCGGAATCAGTTCATCAGGTCTTAAAGCTTGTAAGTCCATCTCCTTCTTATTGATGTAGACATCTCCTATTCTAGTATGCTTCTTTCTGTTTCTTGGTAAAAGAACCATTGTTGGGCCATCTGTAAAGCCATTCCCATACCCTTGATAACCCTCTCCCCATATACTTCTGGTATACTGCTTAGCGCTCGAATAGTGAATTGTCTTCATACGAGCCAGCTTTAAATCGTTGTAGAACTTCAAGTCTTTCATGAGACGCGTAATCAAGGGTTTATTACCAGTCTCCAACCTCTCCTTGGTTAGCACCTCACGGTTGGTCAAATCCCTGTTTATCAACTGTTCAAAGAAAGTCACATCACCATCAGGTGGCAGCCCTTCCTTTTTCAACTTCCCACTCCAGTAGTGTAAGTTCTCCCATGGTTCTAAAGTACTAGCTATAATCTGCTGAGCATTGATGGGCATTCCCACACCAGGCACAGCGCCTTTCATATTGGCAAACGTCTGTTGAGGCATCTGCTGGTGTTGAGGAAGTTGTTGAGCCAGTTGCTGTTGTTGGAAATGTTGTAAAGCTATTGGAGGTGGGTGCTGTTGTACTTGTTGTTGTGACAGTGGTGGCTGTTGTTGTTGTTGTTGTTGCTTCAGAGCCGCCAATCTCTGATTAGTCAACAGCTGTTGTTGTTGTTGTGGAGTCAAATGAGGAGGTACAATACCAGCCATTTGAGAAGGAATCCCACCAACAGCTAGTTGAGCTTGTTGTTGATGTTGTTGTTGAAGCATTTGCAACTGTTGTGGAGTCAAATGTTGTAAATCACGCTGCTGTTGCAATTGTTGCTGTTGAAGCATTTGCAGGTGAATCTGCTGTTGCACATTCGGTGGGATGTTACCATTGTTGAAGCTCATCTTACTCGACTTGTAATCCACGCTGAATAACCCACGTTGTATTTGTTTCCTGCTCGTCCTTCCCTCGTTTTGAAATGTGATAAACAAACAACTCACAGAAGGCCCGAGAACCACAACAACGGGCAAACAAACAAAAAAAAGTAGCGTTGAAAGGAAACCCGAGGGTACACCTGGGCTGTGGTTGGTCGGAACTAAGCCGGAAGGCTCTGTTCATCCGCACGCCTGAACACCTGGACACCACATCATTATGTCATCAGCTTTGGTATCTACACGACTGGCTGACAAAGAGGGACATATTAGTCAGGTTATTACCAATCAACACACATATGATTACAACCACTCAGTGTTTCCATCTCGAGAAGTATGCATCGCGCCATTGTTATAAATTCCCATAGTGTTGCATCCATCTCATTGGTATAAAAGGGGATATCATCACTGTCTTGCCTCGGTTGCACATGTTGGTTCGTTCCTTTTTGGTTAGCATCATTGTTATCATCGTCGCATTGTTTGCATCAAAGTCATTTCACCATAAAGTCCTTGCGGGTCTCTCATCGCTATTAGGACGTTCTGCTATTAACAACAGTCTGAACTCAACAACATCCTCGATTCTCTCAGACTCAATGACAAGCTCATCTGTGAATCTGTTCAATTCGGATAAACCAAAGACCCCTGTCTATTTCTTCTCCCATGGAGGGCCTACGTTCATGTACCCGGATGATCCATTTGGTGAAGCCGGTGCCTATAAAGCGGTTTCCAAAGTTGGCAAATTTATCAAGAAACAGCTGAAGCCAAACTTCATCATCGTGGTATCTGCACACTGGGAAGGTCAAGGACAAATTGAGATTGGCGTTCCTAAGGATACCCTTGGTGGTGACGATGAGAATGAACTCATCTACGATTTCTATGGGTTCCCATCGCACATGTACAAGGAACAGTTCCACTCCAGGGGAAGCGTGTCCCTTGCGAAGGACATCAAGAAGTCCTTACAAGAAGAAGGCCTCGATGCCAAATTGACACCAAGGGGTATTGACCATGGTGTTTGGGTGCCATTTAAGGTGGCATTCTCTACAAACAAGGCCAGCGATGAACACTGGGATGTCGATGTCCCATTGGTTCAAGTTTCTCTGTTACACAGCGACGATTTCAAAGTCCATAGAAAATTGGGCCATGCCTTGGCCAAGTATAGGGAACTGGGAGGTGTTGTGATCTGTTCTGGTATGTCTGTTCATAACCTGAGGGACTTGGGAGTGGCTGCTAGCACGGGAAGAACTATGCCCTATGTAACACCTTTCAACAAGCTGTTAACAGATGCGGTTTCCAAATCCGGCGATGACAGATTCGCATCATTGGAGGACTTGAAGAGCGATAGCAAACAGCTCTTGTACAAAGCACATCCATCTTTAGAGCATTTCATGCCTATTGTCGTTGCATCCGGAGCAGCTGAAAATGAACCTGCAAAGGAAATCTACAACAGTGCAATGCTATCGTTGGGATGGGGAGTTTACCAATTTGGAGACTACGTGTCAAATGACAAAGAAAAAATATGAGATATCTTCTGATAATAAATAAATAGTTGTATATGGAGAATAAATAAGTCACCTCAGGGAAAATAAGCCAGTAGGGGTGATTAGACGCTCAGGAGCTTCTTAACCTCGCTTTCAATTTGGGCCTTGTCCAAACCCTCGAGGTCTTTTTTAACTTCAGCGCCCTTCTCAAATCTGACAAAGACCAAAGGCTTGGCCTGTTGTGATTCTCTGATCAAGATTGGAAGCTCTGGGTTGGCCTTGTTGAGAGCCGGATATGAACTCACCAAGAAGGATCTGTTGTTTAAAGGGGCGTTGAGTTAGTTTCCACTCTCATCAACATTCCACTATCCTATGAAGCATAACAGCGCTTTAGATATATTACTCACCTCAAGGCGCTTGAGCCTTCATTCACCTGTGACAAATGGAATCTGATCTCCTTGACGGTCTTTGCAATGGCTGACATGGCGTATATTTATTGTTGTCGTTCTTTTTACGATTCGCTTCCAGTTGGTTTAACGGAGAACTTCAAAATTTCCCTTTTCTTTCGGAGAGGAAGGGTTTTGGTCCGGGACACACAATCAACACACATCGCCTACAATGCTACAGAGGTGATCGAAGTGATACAAAAAGATGGGATTAGAGCGTTTGTTATTCTTCTGTGTTCCACACGTTCCTCAAAGGTGAAGATGGTGCTATCATTTGTGAGTCTTCTGATTTGGTTTCATGTTCTGGTTCTGGTTCTGATTCTGCCTCTGCTTCTGCTTTTGCTTCTGCCTCTGCCTCTTCTTCAGGTTCGTCTTTTCCCACCTCATCACCATTTAAAACTCTTGAAGATCCATGTAAAACTGGCAGAGAAAATGAATTGTCATCCAATGAGGTATCACCAGCTGCATTATCGGTCTTATTAAGAATCTTCTCCTTCAGCTTAGACTTTAGAGGTGTACTAGAATATAAAGAAGTGTCTGCCGCAGATTTCAATGTTCTGATGGATTGCTGATGAGTCAATATCGGCTCCACCACTGAGCCAACTCGATCTATTCCAATCATCTTATCGCCTATCTCTAGATGTCGAAGGGAGGTTGTAGTCTCCGCTGCTTGTTCCTCTAATTTAGGCTGTTCTTGTTCGTCCTCCTCTTCCTCTTCCTCAATGGTATTGTCATCCTCCTCCTCTGGTGTGAAAGGATCGGCACATTGTACGATCAAATCGTCTAGTCCACCACCAGACCATCCTTTCTTGGCTATCCCTTCGGATATTTCAACTTGTGCACGTACGATAGAGCCTAGTTTCTTCATAATCTCCATAGATGTACTTTGCACCAGATCAAATGAGCTTTGGTAATAGTCATGCTTCAATTTATCAATCTCGTCAATATGTGATGTCAATTGGAGTAGTTTGTTCTTGTATGCCACAAGGTTACGGGTCTTGGACCTTGATAATTTGGCGTTCTCCCGTTCTTGCTGTTTCAAAGTCTTCACACTGTCTCTAATGTTAACTCTGAACAATTCATCATTATTTTTCGCTTTCTCTCTAAAAAGTGCAATCTCCTGTGCCATTGGCTGTGCAAACGATTCCTCAACGCTATGTGCTAAGATCTGTTGATGGTTCGCCACAAGAAAGAAAAGACCGCTTGCTGATAGCAGTCCATCTGCAGCAGTCCCTGACCCTTTACACTTGGATCCTTTCTCTAAGCTTGAGCCGAAGTTCTCTGCCGCTTCTGCTAATGTCAGCAATGCTCTTCGATATTCTCTAGCGGAATCCAAGATTTCGTTAAACGTCTCTGAAGTTTGCACTATATCTGTCTTGGTCAATAGCCTATTGAAATCCAATGTTGAAGGTGCAAAAGACGTAAAAGAGTTCATCGTGCTTAGCGATGGCTTTCTAGAGCGTGTAGATGAATAGCCTTCACTGGTGGCTGTACTTGTGACAGCCCCAACATGGTTGGTATTATTGTTATTGTCGCTATTGAAGACGGGCTTGTTCAGGTATGGATAGAACTCGGATAAATGTGTAGCTTTGGAATACCGTGTAGGAGATGCCTGTGATAAGCGTCCTATACTCTCGGGGGTAGATAACTTTGAACTACCCTCTGTGTTGTGACTCATGATTAGGTTGTATAGATTGGATGAGACGTATTGGTACACTTAAGATGGGTCAGATGAATTGACGATGGACCGGAAACGGGAGGAGAGAATAACAAAAAAAGAGAACACAGCAAATCAGTAGTGTCAACAATAACAGCAATTGAATCTCTTCCTTCCTCAAGGTTATAACCCAATAGCTTTGGTGTGTGTATATCTATGTGTTGTTGTGATCTGTTGTGTTTATCCCTAGCAATCGCTCCAAAGGTTTTTCGTTTGTGTTCATCTACCAATATTTTTGTGGTTTCCATGGTAACGACTGGTTTTATTTGTCTCTCTTTTCGCGAATTATTCTGTCCCTTTTTTTTTTGTCGAGACATTTTTTCTTCACCAAAAGTTCGAAAAGACAAACGGAAAGTTGGAAAAGACAAAGGACTTTTCACAGCGTTAGGAAGAAACGACAGACGAAGTTAGAAGAGGATGCTTAGTTTGAGGAACTTTATCACCGGTTTAAGATCCACCAGATCTTATGCTACTACAGCTACTGCAAAAGCTGCCACGTCTGCTTCATCCGCTGGTGTATCTCGACCTGTCGAGTACTTGAAGGACAAGGACTCTAGAAAGACCTACCTCATCAACAGATACAAGTATATTCTCTCCGATGCTCAAATCGTCCTTTTTGCACATCACAACAACCTTCTGCATAACGAAGTCAATGCGTACAGAGACCAGATTAGATCATTTGGCGGTGATTTAACTGTTGTTAGAAACAACTTGTTGAAGGCATACCTCAGAGCTGAAAATGAAGCAGAGCCTGCCAGTGTGGAAGCTCATGAAAAGACCAAGAGGGTAAAGCACCCATTATCACAGTTACTCGCTGGACCAACTGCCATCATCACAATTAAGGAGAACAACCCTGCCATTGTCAACAAGATTGTCAAGTTCACCAACTCTACAAATGAAAAGTTGTTTATAGTTGGTGCAAGAATTGAAAACAACGTATTTGACGTTGCCAAAATCAACCAGTTCAAGGATCTTCCAACCTTGGAACAATTGCATGCACAACTGGCTGGAATGCTCACGTTGCTCAGTGGTGCAGGCTTGGTCCAAGTACTTCAAAGTGCATCTCAGCATTTGTATCTAACGTTAGATTCTCACAAGAAGAACATTGACCCTTCAGAGAAGAAAGACTCTCAAGAGTAGAGAATGAGGGAATGTTCCTTGTTGTAAATAGCTCAATAAAACCCCATACTGTGTGTATATATATCACAAGGCATACATTTGTAGAGTCCTACGGTGAAATCAGAAAACAAAGCCATTATATATATACAGGAATGTACGTCTATCTCTCTAAGAGGAAAGCTATCTACTTTGAAAACATTTTGTCAAAAGCTGGAATCAAAGATTGGGCCAAGGCGAATGAGAACACCAACTTTGGACCAGTGGTCAAAAGCTTTGGAGTCAAACCTTTGAAGAAAGCAGTGATACCTTCATTCTTTGCCATGTTCTTCAAAATGGTGAATCCAGATTCTGGGTTTTCAAAGTTTCTGTTTTGGATTCTGGTCTTGATGACATCCAATGGAGCAGAGACAATCAAGGAAGCAGAGGCACCAACGATTGAAGAGACAAAGTTCTGAGACCAAGTGGCCTGGGAGTAATCCTTCAAACCTAGAATGTATTCCTTAGCAAAGGCATTACCACCAAAGAGAGCAAAGGAACCTGGAGCGTTTCTTGCAGCGGTCCAGCCCCAGCCTCTATACAATCCAAATCCTTCGTCCTTAATGATCTTCAAGAATCCACGACCTCTAAAGGATTCTGGGTTTGTCTGTCTCTTAATCTTCAAAACATCCAATGGTAAGAGCACAACCTCACCAATACCGATAAGAGAACCCGCAGTAGCAGACATCAAGGCCTTACCGGTCTTTGGACCAAACGCATCGTCAAATGATGGTTTGAAGTTCTTTGTCAAGAACTCATTGGCAAAAGGTTGACCACCGTACTTGTAAACTCTTTGAAGAATCTTATACACGGCAGCGTAACCCAAGCCCGGGAAAAGGGTAAAGATTCTCTTACCAAAAGCCTCGGCTGCGTGCTCTCTAAAGATCACAGAGTTGAGCTGAGTCAGGTTTGTAACCTTCGTGGAGTTGGACATGAGTCTCTTGGAAATGGTGTCAACTGGGTGGAAGACACCAATTTCACAGATACCTGCAGATGCAGAGCCCAACACTCTAGCAATACCAGATTGCTTCTTATCAGCTGTAGATGAGGCCATTTTGGAGTTAAACCTTTACCGATGGGAGAAGTAGTCGAGCGATTCAGAGAGGAAGGGAAAAATTTTCGGTCTTTGGATGTTGTTCTTGTTTTTTTTCCTTTGTCCAAAACCATAAAACCCGGGACAAAGACTTCCCTGACAAGAGAAAATTTTGTCCAAGGACGAATTTAGTCCATTTTGAGCGGTGGGAAATAAGGCAGAGAAGACGGAGACTAAAAGAGCCAATTCGGATGAATCTTCAAGTGCGTTTTTTGGTTTTTCAGCAGTTTTCCATTGTCCGGGAAAATTACTAATTTGTTGTCCCAAATGGGGACTCGTATCGGGTGGCCAAACAACGCTGTTTTGACCTTGAACAGAAAGACTTGTTTTGCCTGGACTATTCGACTGCGCTGTTATGGTGAGCTGCTCTAGAGAGTTTACCCCCATTGGCCTGTTCTATAGGAAACTATCTCTACCGTAGAATATTTATAATGTGGACTAATTCCATGGAGCTTCTCCAACGGGGACTATTTCCAATGGGACTATCCTCATTGAGCTGTCCCTTAATGGTTGTTCCTATAAGAAACTTTCAACGGGGCTGTTTGAAGTGCTCGCCTGAGTTGTTGTGGTGGGTAAAACTCGCGTAAGCAGCTTTAAAGGTAGCGAATTTCAGTACGCCAGGCGGTGGTCAATTGCCCTCTTTTCACTCAGAGACTGGCACTTCCTGCGTGTGTGTACGGGTAAAAAAAACCCTGAACAGCAACAATTTTACACCAAAACTCCTTTGTTACCCCCTTTAGACTCTCTCTTTCCTTGTTTTTCTCTCCATACAGGTTCAAACACAGTTAACTACTTGTTGAAGGATTGATACAATGAGTAACGAAACTGCGCAACCACCAGTTCAGTCTGATGGTGAGAAAACAACTCCTTCCGCCTCTGCTTCCCCAGTGAAACCGACAACTTTGGTTGAAAGATTGCAGACTTTAGTTCTTGTAAGTTCTAGCGTGTTTGTTTCTTTTTTTTAGTTGTCCCCCCATAGTTGTCATATTTTCAAAGCAAAACCAAGTACTAACAGTCAAGCGACTATAGGATTCTCCAATCAGATCAGCTTGGTTTTTAAGTAACCTGGTTGTTGTGACCAACTCACTCCTCTACTTGATCTTCTTACGCTATTTTGGATTTTTCAAGTCGGTCTGGTACAGATCTGCCTTTATCGGCGCCATTGGAACTTTTGGAATCGTTGTCTATCAAAGTTTCTTTGCCAACAAGAAATCGACATCGTTAAGTGTTCGTCAGTTGTTATCTGATGATAACGTTCACTATCTCTACGATGCCCTGATTTGGTTGTTCTTACCTACTCATTTCCTCGCATTGATCCCATTCTTGAGCTTCTCCTTCTTCCACGTTCTAAACTTCACCAGTTCTGATCTCTTGCCTGCTCTGAAGTTAGCCCCAGGTTTGGCCACAAAGATTCAAAACTTTTCCCAACAATACCACGAGTTCTCGAGAAGAGAAGCCGCAGCTGCTGAGCTCTTGTTGTTGATTCAATTGGTATTCCAAGCTCTGTTCTTCCGTAAGTGGTCGTGGATCACGTTGATTGCATATGCAATCTTCATTAAGGTTAAGAGTGAGGGCTCAGTATTTACAAGACACGTCTTGAAGACATGGGAAGTTAGAATTGATGGTTTGGTTAGTAACCAACAGGTTCCTCCTGCGGTTAAACAACAATGGAACAACTTCAAGAGACTTTTCAAGACTTTGGACAACTACAGTCTCATTCACAAGGTTGAGGGAACAACAGAAACAGAAAAGAAGTCTGAGTGAAAACATATGTACAGTACATATATATATATATATCATCTTTCATTCAACAGCAACAATAGCTTTCCCAGCTCAACTTCAAAACCAACACTCTGTATTTTCGGACCCCTAATATTGATCTGACTATATCGTGCTAAACTTTAGCTCTGTCGTCCTAGGAGTCACGTGAGCTAAAAATAGCGATTATATAATTGCTTAGTCATATTGTTTTTATTTTCAAGATCTTTTCATTTTTTGCCCACTTTCTTCCAGTGCGATGACGTTTTCTTAGCGATGGAATTTTCTAGAAGGTTGATTTTGTGGTTTTTTTTCAGAAGAAAAAAAAAGTGCCATTGATGAATGGCCGATCGTCGACGTTAAGCGGATTTCCTTCAGTTTATAAAAAGAAGCCCAAATTTCCAAAAGAATCCTGTCTTCCCTTTAAACCATCACCAATTGCTAATTGCTAACAACAAATAAAAAAAAATGAGTAAAGCTGTTGGGTAAGTCATCCTCCTGTTCTCTCCATCTTTGTCGATGCCCTAAGGCCCACGGCTGTTGGATTAAACTTTAACCTTGAATGTCAACTAACTAATACACTTTGATGTGAAGTATTGATTTGGGTACTACTTACTCCTGTGTTGCACACTTTGCCAATGATCGTGTTGAGATCATTGCTAACGATCAAGGTAACAGAACCACTCCTTCCTTTGTCGCCTTCACCGACACTGAGAGATTGATTGGTGATGCCGCTAAGAACCAAGCTGCTATGAACCCAGCAAACACCGTCTTTGACGCTAAGCGTTTGATTGGTAGAAAGTTTGACGATGCAGAGGTCCAAACTGATATCAAGCACTTCCCATTCAAGGTTATCAACGATGGTGGTAAGCCAAAGATCCAAGTTGAATTCAAAGGTGAGACCAAGGTTTTCACCCCAGAAGAGATCTCCTCCATGGTTTTGCTTAAGATGAAGGAAACCGCTGAGGGTTTCTTGGGTACTGAGGTTAAGGATGCCGTTGTCACCGTTCCAGCTTACTTCAACGATTCTCAAAGACAAGCTACAAAGGATGCTGGTTTGATTTCTGGTTTGAACATCTTGCGTATCATCAACGAGCCAACCGCTGCTGCCATTGCTTACGGTTTGGACAAGAAGACTGAAGGTGAGAAGAACGTTTTGATCTTTGACTTGGGTGGTGGTACTTTCGATGTCTCCCTCTTGGCTATTGAAGATGGTATCTTCGAAGTCAAGGCCACCGCTGGTGATACTCACTTGGGTGGTGAAGATTTCGACAACAAGCTTGTTGACCACTTGGTTGCCGAGTTCAAGAGAAAGAACAAAAAGGACTTGACCACCAACCAAAGATCTTTGAGAAGATTGAGAACTGCTGCTGAGAGAGCTAAGAGAACCTTGTCTTCTTCTGCTCAAGCTTCTATTGAGATTGATTCCTTGTACGAAGGTATTGACTTCTACACCTCTATCACCAGAGCTAGATTCGAAGAGCTTTGTGCTTCTATGTTCAGATCCACTTTGGAGCCAGTTGAGAAGGTTTTGAGAGATGCCGGTTTGGATAAGTCCCAAGTTCACGAGATTGTCCTTGTCGGTGGTTCTACCAGAATTCCAAAGGTTCAAAAGCTCGTCTCTGAGTTCTTCAACGGTAAGGAGCCAAACAGATCCATCAACCCAGATGAGGCTGTTGCTTACGGTGCTGCTGTCCAAGCTGCTATCTTGACCGGTGACCAATCTTCCAAGACTCAAGACTTGTTGCTTTTGGATGTTGCTCCATTGTCCCTTGGTATTGAGACCGCTGGTGGTGTCATGACCAAGTTGATTCCAAGAAACTCCACCATTCCAACTAAGAAGTCTGAGACTTTCTCCACCTACGCTGACAACCAACCAGGTGTCTTGATTCAAGTGTTTGAAGGTGAAAGAGCTAGAACAAAAGACAACAACTTGTTGGGTAAGTTTGAGCTTTCCGGTATTCCACCTGCACCAAGAGGTGTTCCACAAATTGAGGTTACCTTTGACGTTGATGCCAACGGTATCTTGAACGTTTCCGCTGTCGAGAAGGGTACTGGTAAGTCCAACAAGATCACCATCACCAACGACAAGGGTAGATTGTCCAAGGAGGATATTGAGAGAATGGTTTCTGAAGCCGAGAAGTACAAGGAGGAGGATGAGAAGGAGGCTGCCAGAATCGCCGCTAAGAACGGTTTGGAGTCTTACTCTTACTCTTTGAAGAACACCACCTCCGAGGAGGCTTTCACCTCTAAGGTTTCTGAGGATGACAAGGCTGCTTTGACCAAGGCCATTGATGAGACCATCACTTGGTTGGATGAGAACCAAGCTGCTTCCACTGAGGAGTACGCTGACAAGCAAAAGGAGTTGGAGTCTGTTGCTAACCCAATCTTGACCAAGTTCTACCAAGAGAACGGTGGTGCCCCAGGTGCTGCTCCAGGTGGTTTCCCAGGTGGTGCTGCTCCAGCCCCAGAGAACGAGGGTCCAACTGTTGAAGAGGTTGATTAATCTCAATAACAGACTTCTCAACCTGTTATATATGATACTTTTTTATGTCCACGACTGATAGAGTTACAACGTGATAGAAAGAGTTTTAATAATGATGTTTAGTTTATTTTTTTTTTCTTTGATTGACGAAGTAGCCACGGAATACATAAAGCTAATAACCGTATTGCCAAATATCCTTTTGATAACCTTCCGTTACGTTGGTATCTTCGCCATAGAGCCTTTGCCATTCTGTGAAACCACCTCTCAGCACCCATACGTTCTTATCATCTAAGAAACCCTGTTCCACTGAGCGTAGAAATCTCATCGCAGCTGAGGGGCCTCTTTGTTGTGACAGTGCACAATGGAAGACGATATCATCAGCATTCTTAACCTGTTCTATAAGAGCATCCATATCTGATGCCAATGATGACGTTGGGAAGTGTAGAGATCCCCTTATGTGTCCCTAAGAGATATTGATCCTGTCAGTCTTTGTTCTTTTTCATTGGCTAATATGATAGAGTACTCACACCAACGTGATCGGAATCACGAACATCAACGACTTTAAAGGAACCATTTCCTGTAGATGAGCCGGACGTGAACCAGCTCTTGAGGACCTCTGGTTCGATATACTTAATGCTGGTGATTGAATAGCTCATTTCCGTAGATGATCTCTTTGGTATACCAATCGGTTTAAACAAATTCAACAGCAAGTTTGTTGAAGCTCATCGGTTCAAGTTTTTCTTCCCGGTCGTTCTCCTCCGCTTTGACAGGAAACTACAGCAAGAATTCAGGGCTTGATTGGATCAAGTTGATGGAGCTACTGGTGCACGATTAAGACCACGATCCATGACTATGACTAAGACTATGACTGCCACGACTACGACTATGACTACACAGAGATAATAGTGCAAGTTAAATAAAGATTTAGTTCTAGGATAAATCACTTCGAATTACGGGAAACCAAAGTCTTTGTATCTTCCTCCTCTTCCTCCTCTTCATGATCTGCCTCGTTCTCTTCATCGTTCGCTGCCTCATTCTCATCACCATTCACCTCGCCAACGTCATTGGACTTGGCCTTCTTTGCACTCTTGCCGGAACTTGATAGTTCGCTGTCCGTCTTGTTCATCCAATCCTTGAAATTCCCCAATAACGAACTGGAACTCTGATGAGAATGCGATCTCCTTCTTCTAGATGTCTTATCCTCTCTATCACCAGTGAAATTTGCTGCAAACTCAGAAGCTGGACTGGAAGATTTCTTGCCCTTGTTCTTATGGTGCTTCTTATCCTTCTGTTCGGATTTGTTCAACAAATACTCACGAACTTCAAAATACAAATCCCGGGAAGCGTTGTTGAAGTTTTCATTGGTTTTCTTCCAATACGATCTAAAATCGTTGATATGCTTCTTGAATTCCAATTCGTTCTTCTTGAACCAAGAAACGTTCAACTCTTGTCTGGTGGCACCTCTAGCAAAATTACGCATTAGGTACTTGTCGTAATCTCTGATGATCTTCGTAATGATATCAGAGGTTGATATTCCCTCGGTTCTTTGTGTGGTCAAGAACATTCCCTTCTCCTTAATCGGCTTATAGATATCATCCGACCCATCTGAAACGTACGGTAAGTCGTCGTGGGCAACGTAATCAATCTTATGTTCCTTCAAAAACTCTGGAGTGACACACCATGGCGCGTTTGGAATCACCTCATCAACCCATCTACAATGCTTTAACGTCTCACAACGTTGATAGTCGCTCAAAACTGTGAGTCCCTTCTTCTTGTGGGTCTCAAAGTCGGATGGAATACCACAGATGAGGGTAACGTTGGGCAATGCCTTCTTGGCCTGTTCCAGCTGTCTCATGTGTCCCAAGTGGAAAAGGTCAAAAACACCATCGGCATAGATTCTCACAGGACGATCCTTCGGAGGCAAGTTGAATCTAAACCCGGTAGGTCTGAACTTCTTATACTCATCGGGCAATTCACTATCATACTTCTGCTCTTGTTCGAGGAACTTCTGTCTCTCAACAGCTTTGGCAGTCTTGCTTCTCTTGGAAAAATGCTGGTCAGCCTGTTCATCATGAGTGGAGTCGTCGGAGGTGTTGTTCACAACAGACGTGCTGTTCTCATCGCCATCAGAGTCGTAAGGTCTCTTACGGTTGAAAAGAGTGGACAATGAGGCTGTTCTTAACAACCCGGTGAAGTTGCTACCCTTGCCAGGTGTCCCACTTGGGGTGTTGCTGTTCTCCCGTGACATTCGTGGGAAAAAACTCTCTCTTTCTTTTCAAAGGCTTGTAAAGGAAACAAAGGAAAGAGCACGCTGATGAACTTAACCAGCACAGACTCTGCACAATTCAATTGAACCTTTTTCTGTTCGCTTGTTACTGCAGAAACCTCTTGTCGATTAAACGAAGATGTTGATGGTTTGTCGTAGTAATTCGCTGCTATTGCTACAAGTTTTTCACGTGCCAAAGTTGCGCCATGTGCGACACCGCAAAAAAATCCGCGGAAAATTTCTCCGTTGGGTGTTCCGAGGGTTGGTATCACGTGATTCACTTGGTAGTATGACTTTCTTCTTTTATGAAGTTGGCATTTAGATGATATTGCCGGTAGAATACATTGTGTCAATCTACTAGGAGTTGTATTCTTATGTTGCTGGGATGTAGTGTTTTGGTTGTTCTTTTGGTAACAGGTGCTGTAATGTTGAGCAGTTCTGCTCTAAGAGTACCAGAAGAGCAAGAGGATTTCGGTTAAGCAGGTCAATGACTATATGACAGATGCTCATCCCTAGTTTAATTCATCAGACGCATTATATAGGAGATATTCACGTGATTGTTATCCAGGTATCCAATCTCGAAGTGCTTTATCGTGAAAACTAGAAGCGATCAGTTCTTTCCATATACAAAGATATGTGACGAATTACACCCGTACACCTCTCTTGTCAGGGTCCTAAGTATCAATAATTGTCATTACTATAGGTATTAGCGTCTCTGTTTCTCTCAGATGACCAGTATATGTTCTATAATCATTAGATTGGTTAGGTTATAACGTTATTCGTGTACAATCTTCCTTTGAAGTTATTCAATTCATGGCTAAATATGCACCTCTGTTTTGGTCAATACAAATCTTATGGACAGATATAAACACATTAAAATATAACTATATCCCACATTATATAGATTATCCATATTTTTAATCGACAAAGCGTGATACATGTCATACTATCAGCGTTATCAATTTGTTGTATGTCGCAGAGTTCAGTTGGTATTTAATTATAAGGATTAAGTGAACAAATGGAGTTTAAAGTCCATCTTCGTCGAGCATTGCGTGTCTCTGCAGCAATGGTGATCGACTGTTGTATTATCTACTATTGGACCACACTCCAACGTTAACAAAAGGCTTCTATCAGCAAGTTCACACGGGCACTTGTTCAATGTATAATACAGGATTGAGCACATTCATTGGCACCCCTGGGTGTCATCAGCTCATAAATGCAAGGTGTTTCTTGGAAAATTTCACGGGTAAACAACATCTGTTAGAACCCAAAGGTGTTTTTACAAACCTTAACATGTCAGAAACAAACAGAGGCTTAGTCCTGAAATATCTCCAATTGCCATATCATTGCTATTTTTGTTTCAACTGAAAGGATTTAACAGCAGTGGAGGTCTTGGAACCTACTGGTGTGTATACGCAAACGACAGTGCCATCACGTTACAGTTAGGTTGGTCCTTTTTTTTTGCCATTTAATAGATGAGATGGCTTATGAATGACAGAAACCCCCCCCAAAAAGAGACTGGGTGGTTTGTCGTTTCAGGATACAACCACTGCGTGCGTCTACACCTCAGGCATGGCTCATCCGCTTTAGGATCATCGCAATTTGGACAGCTTTGAAAGGAAGTTTCATGTTATGGAAAGTGGGTGACAGCCCCAAAAAAGAGGAACAACAAGATGTAAAAAGAAGGTGTGCATAGGGGTTTAAGTCTCAAAGCAGATCTCTACATGTGTTTGTTCTTTGCTTGTTTTGGTTAATTGTAAACACCAAGTTATGAAAACGGTACACTTTTGGACGCGTCACGCGTACTTTGCTCAAAGAGAGAGAACAAAAAGAAACACGAAAAACACACGAAACACGTAACACGAAACACGCCACGGGAAAAAGACGCGTAACAACCGTAAGACGAACGTCAATATCACACTCTCCCATCCCTTGGTGTGTGCTCTAGAGTGTGATCTACACACAAAAGCCCAGGTAATCTTTCACGCAGAAGACATCACCAGTATATAACGTTGTAGATCAATTTCTTAACACAACATCTTGAGGAAATTGCACCTTGCAAATCAAAATAGAACCCGGCGCAACGCTCCATATGAACCGAACACACACTTTACAAAGAGCAGCGGATCTGCCCAAGGCGCGTCCAGCGTACAGTGGCTTATAAACCCAAACGCGTACGTATATCCCAAAGTGGCCAATTACAGCTATGGCACCCGGCGCGAGGTGGCGAAAGAGCAAACGCGAAACGGACGCGAAACAACGCGTGATGAGATAATCTCTTACAAATGCGTAAACAAACGAAAAGGGCGAACACCCATCACGCGCCGCCTATATAAAGGGCAGCCTAAGTCTTCCCTCGAGAAAAATTTTTTTCGTCAATCTCTTAGATAATAGATCATCACGAGAAGAAAGCCTTGTTAACTACAAGTGATTATACACATATACACACACAGAATGCCAATTGAAGAGACTCCATCAAAAGTTGCCGCTAAGCACCTTGCCACCCTTGATCTCGACTCCAAGAAGGACTTGAGATCTGAGCTTGAGGCTGCTGCTGCCAAAAAGGAAGGTATTGTCGAGTCAGCAAAGATGGATAACAGCTCTGAGTCTGCTGAATCTGTGCACAAGGCCTTCTTGGCCCAACACAAGGTGCATCGTCACAACTTGAAGGAGATGGAGAAGGGCGAGCCTTTGTTAGTTGAAAACAAGCGTCGTTTCGTCCTCTTCCCTATTAAGTACCATGAGATTTGGCAAGCGTATAAGAAGGCTGAGGCTTCCTTCTGGACTGCCGAGGAGATTGATTTATCAAAGGATTTGCACGACTGGAACAACAGATTGAACGAGAACGAGCGTTTCTTCATCTCAAGAGTGCTGGCCTTTTTTGCCGCTTCTGACGGTATCGTCAACGAGAACTTGGTTGAAAACTTCTCTGCAGAGGTTCAAATCCCAGAGGCTAAGTGCTTCTATGGGTTCCAGATCATGATGGAGAACATCCACTCTGAGACTTACTCCTTGTTGATCGACACCTACATCAAGGACCCAAAGGAGGCTGAGTTCTTGTTCAACGCCATTGAAACCATCCCATGTATCAAGAAGAAGGCTGATTGGGCTTTGAGATGGATTGCCGATGATGACGCCCTATTTGCAGAGAGACTCGTTGCTTTTGCTGCTGTTGAAGGTATCTTCTTCTCCGGTTCATTCGCCTCCATCTTTTGGTTGAAGAAGAGAGGTTTGATGCCAGGTTTGACCTTCTCTAACGAGTTGATTTGCCGTGACGAAGGTTTACACACCGATTTCGCTTGTTTGTTGTTTGCCCACTTGAAGAACAAGCCAGCACCAGAGATTGTTGAGAGAATCATCACCGAAGCTGTCGAGATTGAATCAGAGTACTTTACAGATGCTCTTCCAGCGTCTCTCTTGGGTATGAACTGTAAGTTGATGTGTCAATACGTTAGATTCTGTGCTGATAGATTGCTCGTTGCACTTGGTAACAAGAAGTTCTACAACGATACAAACCCATTCGACTTTATGGAGAACATCTCCCTTGCTGGTAAGACAAACTTCTTCGAGAAGAGAGTCTCTGATTACCAAAAGGCTGGTGTCATGGCTTCAACTACCAAGACCGAGACTGACGGTGATGCCTTTGCATTTGATGAGGACTTCTAAGTTCCGCAGAGGAGAGCACACAAACAACAAGAACCCTGGTGGCTATATAATGATCATCCTAATGACTTTCAATTTGTATACTAATTAATAACATACTTTGTTCTATCCATCATAGAAGTATAATCTTTCAAAAGAGAAACCAACATAAGTATATGCGTTTTATTGAGAACAGATGACTTATAAAAAAAAGAGATTTAATACAACTAAAACATCTAACGACCAAGGAAACCCTTCTTGGCCTTCTGCGTTGGAAGAGGTTGAGGATCGTGCATCGTTGGGTTCAAACGAGCGGTTTGTAATTGTTTCTTCTTCTCTTCCAATTGTTTCACTTGTTTCAACAACTTCTCTTTAACTTCTTTATGTCTTGAGAATAACTCAGCTTCGGACTTTTGTAGCTTCTTCTCCTTTTCTGCAACCTTCTGTTGGAAGATTTGCTTCATCTCAGCTTCGAGTTTGGCCAGTTTGGCCTCGTGTAATGCCTTTTCTTCTTGTTGCTTAACAGTTGGATCAAACTCTCTAAAGACAGAATCATCCTGTGTGATTCCCAATCTTAAGAGTTTCTCTGATCTGTAATTCTCATACAACACGTTGGATGTCTTTTCACGAAGCTCCTCCATAAAGTTTCTTATAACTAATTGACGCAATTTCACGAAATCATTATGGTCTTCGTTGTCAACCTCAATGACACCCCATGGGTATTGACGACCTCTAACTGTACGACCATCTGGGGTTTGAATTTCTGTTGTAGAACCAACAATGGCAAACGGTAATCTTGAAATGAGATTGTGGTAAGCCTGCGTGGTTTCTTCATCATCGTCATTGTACAACTTTGGTTCAAAGATTTCTATTCCTTGAAATTTGATGTCATCATTAATCCTTTGTTTGAACTCTTCAACTTCTTGTTCTGTCAGAGTATCTGACTTGGCAATAACAGGGATAATGTTCACTTTTTTGTGAATCGCTTTCAAAAACTCGATATCCAAAGGTTTCAAAGAATGACCGGTTGGTTCAATAAAGTATAAACAAGCGTGAATTCTTGAATCGATGTAACCAGATCTACTCACTTTGTTCTCATACTCCAAATAGGAGTCAAATCTTGAGTTGACCTCATCGATAATTGGTTGCCATGCTTGTGTGTTGTTGATCTGTTCTCCAAACCCTGGGGTGTTGACCACCGTCAAGTGCAACTTAACACCATTCTCTTCAATGTCGGATTCAACGGTATGTATGGTTACAGACGAAGGTCTTTCCTCTGCAGGATCTCTTGGTGGCTGTGGTCCGATCAATTCTCTGTTGAACAAAGTATTGATCAAAGTTGATTTACCCAAGCCTGCTTCACCAACAACCAACAAGTTCAAGTTGAATCCATTTCTGATGGACTTTCTATGCCATTGCTTTGGCAAGTTGGCAAATCCAACATACCCGTTCAACTTTCTTTTGATGATCTTAACGTCTGGGATGATGTTGACTTGCGACTTTGCTGCCGTGGAGCCAACGCCTCCGGAAGAAGAAGAGAAGGCACCAGTTGTACCGTGTTCACTCTTCAGCGGTGATGTCACAACGTCTCCATCTTCGTCATATTCGCCTTTAATGATACCTGTACCGATATGAGATGGTGTTACCCCATTGTCATTGGTATTGGCGGTAGATGTAGTAGCCGCTGAGCCCTGTTGCTGTTGCTGATGTTGTTCTTCCCCTTCTTCAATTTTCACACCGTTCGTGTTGGAATTCACCGCCGCTGGAGGATCAACCAAAGATGAAACTTTGTACATTGAATTGCTTGCTGACATCGCTTTCCCTTTGTTTCTTTCACGACAATAGAATAGCTTAACCGCCCAAGTGTTGATGTTTCCTCCCTTTTTTGTGTGGTTGTTCTATGGTTTTCAGTTGATTTCTTCTTCGTTGTTTTTGTGGTCGATTTTTTGGTGGGCTTTTGTGGAATTTTCGCTCGGCTTCACGCACACCACATACAAAAAAACAAACCACAAAAACAAAGGGGAAGGAAAGAAAATACGCGTCTGAAACAAGCGGCCGAAACAGGAAATAGATACGGTGCTCATAACTAATTTTCGTGAAGGCCGGGTAAGTTAACTATTGGGTCACTTTCACCTGGTCAATATTGAAGCTTGAGGAAGGATGTTTGAATACAGGACATATGTCTTTGGGCTAGAAAAGTTGGACAGCCAAGTATTCGAAGAATGTCTTACTCTACAGAGGTCAAGAAGTTGCTGGAAGAAGGTGCGAAGAGTTACGCAAGCAAGAACTTTGAAGTTGCCATTGAGAACTACGGAGAAGCGTGTCAGCTCTATTCGCAAGATCACGATGGTGAAGAGGACCCAGATCTTCTCTTGTTGTATGGAAAGGCTCTCTTCCAACTGGCGCAGTCGAGAAATGGGTTGTTTGGAGGCAACCCTGATGCAACAGATGACAAGGAGGGAGAAGCTGGGACAGATGCCGATGCAAAGCCATCGAATGCCAATGGGATGTTCACATTTAGCGAAGATGTTCCATTAGCAGAGGAGGAGGATGAAGATGAAAATTCGGCTAAAGAAGAAGAAGAGAAACAAGACGAGGAAGAGGATGAAGAGGAAGAAGGTGCAAAAGACGAAAAGAAAGATACTAATGAAGAGGAAGAAGAGCAATCAGATTTTGAAGTTGCATGGGAGATCTTGGACCTTGCTCGTGCACTTTTTGAATCCCAGATTGGAGGAATGACTAATGATATTCCTCAAGACGCTAATAAATCCCAAGATCCTGTGATACAAACAAAGCTGAAACTCTCGGAGATTTACGACCTGCTTGGTGAAATCTCCCTGGAAACTGAAAACTTCAAACAGGCTTCTGACGATTTCGAATCCCTACTCAAAGTTAGAGAGTCGTTGTACCAGTTCAATTCAAACATGATAAGTGAAGCCCATTACAAGCTATCGTTGGCCCTGGAGTTCAACTTTGATGATAAAGAATCAAAGGACAAGGCGATTACCCATCTGAAACTTTCCATCGAATCTATAAAGCAAAATACGGAAAATGCAGAAAAGAATAAAGACGTTGTTAAAGATTTGGAGATCAGGCTGGAGGATTTACAAAAAGATCCAAACGAAATCTTTAACCAGCAAAAGCAAGAAATTATGAAGGGTATTCTCGGTGAAGCTGTTAGTTCTCCACAGACAAAGAAACCAACATCTACCCAACCTGTCAACGATTTGACCTCAATGGTTAAAAAAAGAAAAATCAAACCTGGAAAGACTGATGTTAATAAAAAGACCAAGCAATAGTTTCAGTCCTTTAAGTCCTTTGTCAATACAGGTTTTTTGTACTGTTTGTCGATGTTTTTCAAGTCAAGCCGTACTGAGTTGAACCCAAACTCCTCCTTATAATCAAATATTATCCCATCTTTTGAATGATCCCTCTCGTCCTCTTTAACTTGTTCCCAAATTTCATCCATTTCCAAATCTTCCTCTACGAGAAATGATCGTCTTATCATATCTGAGAAATCCCTATAATTCCCAGGCTTGATATACTGATAATGTGCAAACTCTTTGAAATAATCACCATCAACGTACTCATCCTTTGGATCAAAAAACTTTGGAAACTGCTTCTCCTCCTTTGTTGGGAGATCCAACTTTGCATACACAACTTTCTCAAGGTATAAAGCAACAAATATTGACTTCTTCTTGGCTCTTTTCAAGATCCAGTAAATCTTCCACTTGTATCTGTAGAGTAAATCCTTAACGATCCATAACAATTGATTGAGCTTTTTGATAATGAGGAAGAGCACTTGGATGGCTTTGATAAGCGGCTTCTTGGTTTTGAAAGTCCAAACTATAACCTTTAGCTCAAAAACAATTTGATCCTTAATGAACATGATTATATGGCATATCTTCATCAAAATCTTTATGATCCATAAGACGGCCTTTGCCTCAGCCAACTCCACTAATTTTTTCAACTCAATCAAGTTCCAAATCACAAGTACTATAACTTTGACGATAATAAAAGGAATCTTCAAGAGTAGTTTGATCAATTGAGTATTGACCGTATCATCTGATTCGATAGAGGGCAAGTTATACCCCCAATCCACAGGCACTTCAAATTCAAAAGTCCCAAGGTCTGAGGAATAGAGTACCGCAAGATCGAGATCATCGACCAAGGGCACATTGGAAAGCTGTATACGATCTGTGTCATTGTCTCCAAAGCTCAAAGCATCAAGCTGAAAACTCTTGATATCCCAGTTCAAATCACCAATGTTCTCATACACTTCTTCATCTTCACCACCCGGATACACACAGTCATATACGGCTTCATAATCCTTTTCTGATAACTTCTCCAAAATTTCGAATATCCTCTTGCACTTCTTGTAAACCCTCCAAAGTTCTAACCAGACCTCTGCTACTAACTGCTCGCCCATCGCCTCCACAGGCATGGTCATACCATCTTGATAATAATAATCGGTGAACGTTATCTGTCCGTTTGGATCCCATCTTTTCAACTCTTCAACGTCACCAAATAGCTCAAACACGAGCTCCTCAACTGTCTCAAACTCACCAGCATAGAGATATTGCCCTGTAGCACTCTTCACTGCAGATTGTACCCCCAATACGTCTTTTCCTTGAAGCCTTGAAGGTAAAAGCGTGTTGAATATCGATTGATACCCAGAAAGAGAAGCTCCCACTGTACTCAAATAGATAACCGCCGCAGTCAATCTATCTACTTTCATCTCTTTCTCTGTAGGGTCCAACACCTCAGCAATACAATAAACAAATCATATTGTTTGTTTACATTTTAACTACCAGCGGCTAAGCCATTAGCCGCCAGGGTTCTTCAACTATGTTGTGTAACCACAGCGATCGCTGCTATAAGCTGACTTCAAATCTTTTCCAAACTCTTGAAAGCTGTTGATTCTCACACTGAATGAGATCAAACCGAATACACTAATATGATGGATGGCATAGTAAAATATCAATTCTTTTCTTGTTATATAGGGCACAGATCAGTGTTCATACTCAGTTGAAGCCATTTTCCTTTAGCCACTTGTTGAGAGATTGGTTGTCTCTAGCGACCCAGGAAGCCTTTGACTTGATAGTATCAAATGATTGAGCCAAAGATTGGTTGAATCCTTTGGTACTCTTGTTCTCAAAGAACTTCTTGATCTCTTGGATCTTTGCATCGGATGTGAAGCCAGATGTACCAATGGCAACGACAGATCCAAGCATGGACAAGCCAGGTGGTAGTCTCTTGGTGACTTCATCCCAGTTGACCTGGATCCATGTCCACAAGGCCTCAATACCGGCACGGTGTGTACGCAAACCTTGCATTGGAATGTAAATATCTTGGGATCTTACAGTACCATCGAACAAATAACCAAGGGTTCTCTGGATCAAAGCTTCATCTTCAAATCTACCCAAGGTTCTTAAAGCAGTGATCTTTTCGTCTGGAGAAACAGGGTTGCTGTAAATATTGAAGAGTTGCTCGTACTCAGTGGCACCACCCGTTCTAGCAACAACACCAAAGATGGATGCTCTCAAGTTAGGGTGGATGGCATCCTTATCACCAGCGATGTACTTGGCAAATGCCTCCTTGGAGAATTGTTCAACCTTCGTGTCCTTGGCAGAAGCCGCTGATCCAAACAACAAGGACTTCAATCTTTGATCTTGGAACGAGTCAGTGGCAGAGAACTCCCAACCGAGCTTGTTGGCCTTTTCAGCAACTAAAGAGTGAATAAACTTGGTGAGAGCATCACGTGTAGCCTTATCTTCGAAGATCCAGGCAGCCTTAATGGCAGAGACTCTTGTGATGATTTCATCCCAAACAACAAAACTTGTTTCTTGTTTCCAACCGTTAACCAAGTTCAACAAGTTATCGGTGGATTGATAACCTGCGGTAGCAAGTGCACCAGCATCTGCAACCAAACCTGCACGATCCTCAACAGACAATTTACCTTCAGAACCATCTTTGCCCAATTGAATCCAACGCTCTGCAGGGTATGAGGTTCTGTAGATACCAGCAGAGTCAGCGTTGAGCTTGTAGAATCCTAATCCTCCATCCAAAGTGAGAGATTTCTCTCTGGTGTTCAAGACAATGGACTCATCGGTACCCTTGTCAGTCTTTAAGCCAAGGAATACAGGGTAAATAACCTCATCTTCTTCAGGTTTGACATCACCTGTTGTCAAGTAACGGTTCTGCTTAACATGAATCTTGTTGTTGGCAGAATCCTCAGTAACGGTAATTACTGGGAAACCCATCTTCTTGGTCCAAACGTCCATAACTTCAACAACATTCTTACCAGAAGCTTCGGACAAAGCTTCCCACAAGTCAGATGTTTGTGTGTTACCGTATTTGTGCTTCTTCAAATAGTTTGAAACACCCTTGATGAAGACATCCTCGCCCAACCAACGAGAAATCATTTTCAAGAGTGAAGAACCCTTTGCATAAGAAATTGCGTCAAAGATCTGGTTAATCTCATCAGCCTTTTTAACTGGAACTTCAATCGGATGCGAGGATCTTAGAGCATCAAGAGCTAAAGCTTGTTGCAAGGAATCTGTCACATACTGTTCCCAAACTTTCCAATCTGGATAAAACTCGTTACAAGAGAACCATGACATCCAAGTGGCAAACCCTTCGTTCAACCACAAACCTTCCCACCAGTCCATGGTAACCAAGTTACCAAACCATTGATGAGCCAACTCATGTTGGACAACTTCTGCAACTCTTTGTTTTGTAACCAAGTTTGAGGTCTTCTCATCAAACAACAAGTCAACGACTCTATAGGTGATCAACCCCCAGTTTTCCATAGCACCTGCACTAAAATCAGCAATGGCAACATTATCAATCTTTGGCAATGGGTATTGAATACCAAATTTCTTTTCAAAGAAGTCCAAGGTCTTTGCAGTCAAATCGGCAGCAAATTGACCTTGTTGTTCCAAACCTGGAGTAGCATAGACCCTAACTGGGATTCTAAACTTGTCACTCTCAACATAACGCAAATCACCAACGATGAATGCCACCAAATAGGTTGACATCAATGGAGTGGTGTTGAAAGTAGTTGCCTTTCTACCATTCTCCAACTTGGTCACTTCTTTAACATCCATGTTGGAAAGTGCCGTTAAATGTTCATCAGAGACCAAGGTGACGTCAAATTCAGCTTTCAAGGAAGGTTCATCAAAAGAAGGGAATGCACGGCGACAATCAGTTGGCTCCATCTGAGTGGTTGCCAAGTATTTAGTCTTACCATTCTCTTCGTACGAAGATCTGTAAAAACCAGCCATGTTGTCGTTCAAGATACCAGTAAAGTCGACATCAACGGTGATGGTTGTGCCCTCTGCGAATTTCTCGTCAAACTTGAAGGTGACAGTCTGCTTCTCTTCATCAAATGAGATGTTCTTTGCAACGGAATCACCAACTTTAGCGGAGTGGATCTCGATATCAACAGAATTCAAAGTGATAAAGTCAGACTCCTCCTTAACCGCCAAGTCGATCTTGACGTTACCGCCGAATTTGAATGTCTCAAAGTTTGGATCCAAAGTCAACGAGTACTTCAATGGTTTAACGTTTGATGGAAGCACCTCACGGTCGGCTGGAACGCTGTTGGAATTGTTAGTAAAGCCTGTATAACATGGGCTGATGTCGCTTCAACATGGAGAGGGCAATGGGTGAAGACAGTATCAAAAGTACGGCATCAGAGTGGCGAGCCAACAAAGGCACAACAACAGAGGAGGAAACATCTCGATGGAAGGCGAATCGAGATCAATCGCGTATCCTTATAATGATGGACCGGATTCGGCGGTTTCATCAACTGTTTAATGCTCACAATTGCACACTATTTGACACAAACACAAATCATCATCACGACAAAATGGATGGGAACCACCACCCCTACAAAGGGGAGATAGCCTTCCCCTTTGAAGAGGGGGGGGGGGCAATTACTTACTTTGTGGCAAAGCCATGGTTGCGGAGACACATTGCTGAATGTTGATGAGCGAAACGGACCTGATTCAATTGATGTGTCCAAGTCGAAGCTCTGTAATTTATAGCTCTATTTGTCGTTGCAGAGAGTACAGATTTGAACGGCGTTGTTGCCGTTTTCAGCTGGGGGAAGATCCTCGTTAGCGCCTGTTTCCCGAACGTCATTTTTCACCAGCGAGCGGAGGGCTTTGTCTGTGTGTGTGTGTGTGTGTGTACGGGTTTTGTCGATCTTGACGGTGAAGAAGCACAGGAAGATGAGGAGGAAGCCGTTTGAAAAGATAAGAAGACGTTGGTAAAAAGGAACCTTTGAAGAGGTGGAGCCCTATGGTGCCTCTGTATGTACAATTGCTCCGATGGAAGTTCCAATTGAAAAGATCTTCTTTTCCTAACGATCTGCTGTAGCGAGTTCTGTTCACGTTTTTAGTGGAGAGACTTCTCCATGGGCTTTTTCAACATTCTCAGGCTTGCACTGGCAGATGCCGCGAAATGTGCTGTGTGTACCATTCGCACCGACGGTGGTGGTGGAGGGGGGATGGCGAAACAGTTTCCTCGGACTTTTTCAATGTTGGAAGGTGATCTAAACGTGCCACGAGGGATTGATTTAAACGGCATCTAGATAACGATAAACGAACACATGGTGAGTATGCGATGTGATGACTTCATCGTGCTGAGCTGGCTCGCGTGAATGTGGAGAACGAGTACTGACGACAGAGACAGGTGGCGACAGGTCTTCCTTCAGGATGGGTAATCAAGATGTCCCGCTCCCATAACAGGGAGTACTACTACAACCAATCTACAAAGGAATCCGTATGGGAACCACCCGCAGGCACGGATCTGGAGCAGCTGAACAAGTATCACAACCAGCCAACCAAGGTCAGAGCAAGCCATCTGCTGGTGAAGCACAGTGGGTCAAGACGCCCGGCGTCTTGGAAATCAGAACACATCACAAGATCAAAACAAGAGGCAATTGACATCCTGAAACAGCACCAGCAGAGAATACTCAACGGTGAGGCAACGCTGGAGCAGATTGCCACCACGGAATCGGACTGCTCAAGCGCAAAGAGAGGCGGTGACTTGGGATTCTTCGAAAGAGGTCAAATGCAACCTGCTTTCGAGGAAGCTGCATTTGGCTTAGACGTTGGTGAGATGAGTGACATTGTGGAGACAGACTCCGGTGTTCATTTAGTGCTGAGAACAGCTTAACCCGCCTCTGTATAGTAGAGTATGATGTAATCTCTTCCCAAACCCTATGTTACTGTAGTTACCAATATTCTCACCCCCGAGTCAACAATCACAACAACAAAACAAAACAAAACACAAAAAGGCATCACATGTGAAAAAATTAGCTGACTCGGGCACCTTTGCACAGATAACGCGGTGCAACGGAGATGATCGAGAAACGAGCACAGGGCAGAAAAAATTAAGCTGATTTCCCACCTTTTTTCCTCCTCCTCTTCAGTCAGGTTCTCTCCAAGCGAAGCACCAAAACCATACACAACAACTACAACTGCGCAAAAGGAAGCTTACAAGATGACTGCTGAGATCATTGACGGTAAGCTCATTGCTCAACAGATCCGTGAGCGTATCCATTCTGAAATTGCGGAGATTCAGTCAAAGGATGCCACTTTCACCCCAACGTTGTACATCATCCAGGTGGGCTCGAGACCTGACTCGAGTACCTATGTCAAGATGAAGCTGAAGGCTGCTGCAGAGGCTGGTATCAGTTGTGTTGCCAAGGTGATGCCGGAGGATGTGTCACAGGTTGAGCTGCTCAAGGAGATTACAAGTCTGAACAATGATGAGTCTGTCCATGGTATCTTGGTGCAATTGCCTTTGCCTGCGCACTTGGACGAGATCAAGATCACTGGTGCTGTCTCTGCTGATAAGGACGTTGACGGGTTTGGACCTTTCAACGTTGGCGAGCTGTACAAGAAGGGTGGTGAGCCAAACTTCATCCCATGTACCCCAAAGGGAATCATCGAACTCTTGAACAGATCTGATGTCACCATCGAGGGCTCCAATGCCGTTGTCCTGGGTAGATCCGAGATTGTCGGCTCCCCAGTTGCTACTCTGCTGAAGAACGCCAACGCTACTGTTACTACATTGCATTCCAAGTCCAAAAACATTGAAGAGCACTTGAAGAACGCTGATATCGTTGTTGCTGCTATTGGTCAGGCAAACTACATCAAGGGCGAATGGTTGAAACAGGGCGCCGTTGTCATCGACGTTGGTACCAACTTCATTGATGATGCAACAAAGAAGTCCGGCTCCAGAATGGTTGGTGACGTTGATTTCGAGACTGCTAAGGAAGTGGCTTCAAAGCTGACCCCAGTTCCAGGTGGTGTTGGCCCAATGACCGTGGCCATGTTGCTTGATAACGTCATTATTGCTGCAAAGAGATTCTACGAGGCTTCCAGAAAGTCTGACAACTTCTTTGACAACCCATTGCCATTGGAGTTGAAAAAACCTGTTCCATCAGATTACGAGATTTCAAGAGATCAAACTCCAAAGCACATCACAGAGGTAGCATCAGAAGCTGGTATCCTGCCTATTGAATTGGAGCCTTATGGTTCATCAAAGGCCAAGGTTAAATTGGAACTGCTTGATCGTTTGAAGAACAAAAAGAATGGTAAGTACATCTTGGTTACAGGTATTACACCAACACCATTGGGTGAAGGTAAGTCCACCACTACTGTCGGTCTTGCCCAGGCTCTTGGTGCTCATTTGCACAAGAGAGCTTTTGCAAACGTTAGACAGCCTTCTATGGGTCCAACTTTCGGTATCAAAGGTGGTGCTGCTGGTGGTGGTTATTCTCAAGTTATCCCAATGGACGAGTTCAACATGCACGTCACTGGTGATATTCATGCGATCTCCATGGCAAACAACTTGTTGGCCGCTGCTATCGACACAAGAATGTTCCATGAGTCCACGCAAAAGGACGCTGCTTTGTACAAGAGATTGGTGCCAGCTAAGAAGGGCGTTAGAACATTCACCAAGTCTATGCTTAGAAGATTGGAAAAGTTGGGTATTGACAAGACCAATCCAGATGATTTAACACCAGAGGAGATCACCCAATTTGCTAGATTGGACATTGATCCAGATACGATTACATGGAGAAGAGTTGTTGATATGAACGATAGATTCCTCCGTGGTATCACCATTGGTGAAGCACCAACTGAGCGTGGATTCACAAGAAAGACAGGATTCGATATCTCTGTTGCTTCCGAATGTATGGCCATTCTTGCTCTGTCGAACTCCCTCATGGACATGAGAGAGAGACTTGGTCGTATCGTTGTTGCATCCTCTAAAGCCGGTGTTCCAATCACATGTGAGGATATCGGTGCTGCCGGTGCGTTGACCGCATTGTTGAAAGATGCTATCAAGCCAAACATTATGCAAACTTTGGAAGGTACTCCAGTCTTCATCCATGCTGGTCCATTCGCCAACATCTCCATCGGTGCCAACTCTGTGTTGGCTGATAAGATGGCCTTGAAACTTGCCGGTACAAACCCATCCAACCCAGAGGACCAGGACGGTTACGTTGTCACTGAGGCAGGTTTCGACTTCACAATGGGTGGTGAGAGATTCATCAACATCAAGGCCAGATCCTCTGGTCTCATCCCAGACGTTGTCGTTATCGTTGCCACTGTTAGAGCACTGAAGGTTCACGGAGGTGGTGCTGAAGTCAAGGCCGGTGCTCCACTGCCACAGGAGTACTTGACAGAGAACTTGGAGTTCTTGGAGAAGGGCTGCGAAAACTTGAAGAAGCACATTTCTAACGCCAGAGAGTACGGTCTTCCAGTTGTCGTTGCTATCAACAAGATGAGCTCTGATACTGACCGTGAACACGAGGTGATTAGAAAGGCATCCCTTGAAGCTGGCGCCCTTGACGCCATTGTCTCTAACCACTGGGAAGAAGGTGGTAAAGGTGCCGTTGCTTTGGCTGAAGGTGTCATCAAGGCCTCAAATGCTCCAAAGGAGTTCAAGTTCCTCTACGACCTGGACCAATCTGTCGAGGCTAAGATTGATGCGATTGCTAAGAAGATGTACGGCGCCGGTGAGGTTGAGCTCCTGCCAGAGGCTGCTAAGAAGATTGAACTATACACTAAGCAAGGCTTTGACAAGCTGCCAATCTGTATTGCAAAGACCCAATACTCATTGTCTCATGACGCCAGCTTGAAAGGTGTTCCAACAGGCTTCAAGTTCCCAATCCGTGATGTCAGAGCATCAATTGGTGCCGGTTACCTCTACGCCCTTGCGGCTGAGATCCAAACCATCCCAGGTTTGCCAACACACTGTGGTTTCATGAACGTTGAAGTTACAGAGGATGGCGAGATTGAAGGTTTGTTCTAGTTCTCCCTCACAGTGTCTCGCCCTTTTGCTGTTTCTCTAATGCGTCCGAGATGAGCCTCTTTTCAACAATTGGGCCCATTCCACTTTAAACCACGGACGAATGATCCCAACGATATAGAAAGTTATATATTGCCATCCACAAGTAGAACGTTTTCAACAATTATTTAATGTCCAAATGATGTTCAGTTTAGGCGTACAGAGTAGTGAAACCCGTGAAAGCTGTGTAAACATTGTGCGGAGAACATTGCTTGGTGAGCCGAGGAGGAACCCCCAGGCCGTTCCGCCCCACCGGCCACCACCACCGAAACCCACAGGCCGGCGCTTGAAAGGGAAATTAGAGCAGGCCAGCCAGTGCGCAGGGAGGCCAGTGAGCAAATCACACCGCTTATTTACAGACGGGGAGAGGGGGGAGAGCTCTGCCTGCACAGCTTATAAAACAGGCCCTCTTTACAGGCTCTGCAATTTGTCACCGCGGTTATAATTAATTGGAGTATACGGAGTTGAAGAATTTATCTATTTAACCTCTGACTTTCTTTCCCCTGCGATGAGTATCACCAAGCTGCTGAGGTTGCCGAAGGTGAAGATGCCAGAGTTCCGCCCGAATTTAGAAGAGACGCTTAGGCTGAGAGAAGTCCAACGAGACGTTTTCACCAATACGCAGAGGCTGTACGTGCCGCCAGGCGCTCGTGGTGTGTTTGGGGGAACGTTGGCGTCGCAGTCGCTGTGGGCTGCTATGAAGACCGTTCCTGATAAGTTTGTACCACATTCGCTACACTCTTACTTCATCAGCGGTGGTGATGGGAAGAAGGACATTATGTACCACGTTGAGAGGTTGAGAGACGGTAAGAGCTTCATATCGCGGCAGGTGAAGGCTTATCAAGACGATACGCTGGTGTTTATCGAGACGATATCGTTTGCGAGAGTTCGAGACCAGGAGGAGCAGCAGAGGAAGAAGGAGCTGAAACATTCTGCGCCGATGCCAAACGTTGATTTCAACAAGTTTCTAGATCCGTTGGAATCGTTCAAGCGTGGTGTTGTGGATCCAGGAGTGGCTAAGGAGTCCGTATTGACAAAAGTTGGTGACTATTTCAACAGGTTCACAAAGGGTCCGCTGGAGTATAGATTCCCGCCAGATTTATGGGTCACGCTGGAGGAGCATCCGGATTTTGAAAAGGCTCCTAATGAGATTGACGTTGATTGGTTCATCAGACTTCGTAAGCCAGTTGTGGACCCGTTGTTCAATTACGTCGCAATGGCATATTACTCTGATTCGTTCCTGTTGTTAACCGTGGGCAAATTCCACAAGAGGCCAATGCACAGCACTAAATTCAGTGTCAGTTTGGACCATACGATCTATTTCCACAAACAACCAACCGTTAATGACTGGAACATGTACCATATTGAACATCCACAGTCTGGGGACTCTAGAAAGTTGCTGTATGCAGCTTTTTATGAAAAGGACACCAAGGAGTTGGTTGCCAGTGTTGTCCAGGAGGGGCTCGTTGTGATCGATGATGAACTTCTAAAGGCAAAGGCAAAGCTTTGAACGGGCAAGCATCGTTATTTCGCATGAGAGTCAAGCTTTTTTTTATATATTCATCAACACTTTGTAGCTGGTTCAATCGATGAGTTTTTCCAGTACCCCCGGCATCTATCACTTTTTTTCGGAAATAGGTTTGATATTGAAACAGCTTGCTGAATTTTTATTAAAAACGACATTGAAACAGAAGAAAGTTGTCTAATCTTCAAGCTCTGGTATAGGCTAGTGATATCTAATCCCGCCAGCCAGGTTGACATTCGGAGATGTACGCCCTAATACCGTTAAAACCGTCCCATAATCCCAGCTCGAGAAACTTCCGAGCAGTCCTTCTGCAAGCTTGCAAGTGATGTCATTTCCAAACTTCAAAAGTAAATGATCCCTAATTGCTACCAATATGCTCCAAAGATCATCGTTTGTTGACTATGATAGCCTATACTCGTTTACTGATCTCTTTTTGTCAGCATCTTTCGTTTTGCATGTGGCTGTGTGAACTAATAATATCTACCTCTCGGACCTCGGAACCTCGAATAGCTGAGACACCCCGAGCTGTGGATACATGACGTCTTGACATGCGGTAACAAATATGGATACCGTTCTTTTCAGGCCAATGTATATACTTGGACTCTTATTTGGACTGTGCTTGTTATTGGCAAGCAGGCTGTCAATGGATTGACTACACCGCCAAAATGTATAATTTACAAGCTTGTTGATGTTTATCCGATGGCCTCTACTATAAATTGTAGTTTGTCCTTGTTGCATCTCCTTTTGAGTCAAATTTGCAGCGGCGGACCGGCTGTGCAAAAAAGAGAATTCCGTTCAAAAGACTAGCGCTCCATACAAAACGCATAAGAGTGCTACTGAAGACTAACATACAATTGGCTCTGTCGATTTGCCCGACCTGGTTTACCTCAACTTGTTTGGTTTCTGACAAACACGATCCCCATATTACTTTGCAATTCTAAGCGACACGCCTATGTAAGATCAACTTCATCTTCCCAAGTGCCTTCGGATCTATAACTGTAAATACTTCACCGTACATGACGGCGTTAAACTTGATGGCATATGTAGTACGCCAATGAAAACATCCTGATAAGCAATTACAGTTACAGTGCTTGAAACTACACGCTGATTTGCAAAACCCTTGTGTCTCAAGGCTTCATAACAGACGAGTGTGTTTAACAACTACAATTGTAATGTTTAACTTCCTGGGCCAAGATAGAGACAGGAATAGCAGTATTAATTCTCGGGGACGGCTTTGATATCCTAAATGAGCGTGTAAATTCCCGAATCCCCGACGCAAAAATAAAGCTCTGGCCAATGGATTTCAGTAAAACACAATGTTCCCGTATGGCTGTGTGCCTTTACTAATAATATTTGTCCTGTATAGTTATTAAAGTGTTCTTAAAGTGGCGCTGATCTGAGCACGATTGTGCGACCGTCAACAGCGAGTGGGCGGACGAGACCATGTGCACTGCCCGGTGGGCTCCTGGTTAAATGAGACAAAGACTGTACCGGCCAAACAATCGGGGAAATGTCCAAATAATACAGTCACAGACACAATGGCAAGCTGGATCAGCACGTATATTCAACACACATCCAATTTATTTGAACAGCTTGAAGGCAAACTAAGCATTTCCTATCGAATCCGCAAATGCAAAGCAATACAAACAACCTTTGGCCGCTTGGTCTCGAAATTCGGTAACGTTTATGACATAAACTCGCCTTCTTCCTTCTCATCTCGGTGCTCGGTATTATGTTTTTCTCTTCAATTACCCGACAGCAAATATGTCCAGCAAGAAAACAGCGGATGCAAAGCGAAAGGGTAAAAAAGAAAACAACACAGGCGAGCAGGACGTAAACAAAGTCGGCGTATAGGAGGAATTTGAAGGAAGAAGTTACTTGGAGGGAATAAAAGCCCGTCAGAATCCCACTATTGCACAGTTTTTTGCCACTTTACGAGTAGAAGGTTCTCTTAATAACAACAGAACAAAAACGTTGCTACCAAACTCTACGCATTGGCTGGGACTTTACTATGAGTGATCATTCCGGCAACGACAACTCCAGTGTAGAGAGTGTTGACCGCTACCATGGTTTCGATTCTCAAGTTGAGGGTCAGATTCAGGACCTTGTGAGAACTCTGACTCAGAAGTCGGAGGTTGCGTTCCAAGAAGGTCAAAATGAGTCAGATGGTGAATCTGCATTATCAAGAGTGCTTTCGAGGGTGTCCACAATTGCTCCTGGTGTCAACCCTATGGGAGAAGACCTGGAGGAGCTGGACCCTCGTTTGAACCCTGATAACCCAGATTTCTCTTCACGGTACTGGATTAAGAACATTAGAGCGTTCATGGATAAAGATGAGGCACACTACCAGAACTATTCGTTTGGTATTGCCTACAAGAACCTCAGAGCCTCGGGTGAAGCAACTGACGCTGACTACCAAACCACAACTCTCAATGCTCCTTACAAGTTTGCAAAGATGTATGCTAAACAGTTTTTTACAACCAAGACTCAAAAGGCCAAGTCACAGTTCGATATCTTGAAGCCTATGGATGGACTGATTAAGCCCGGTGAAGTTGTTGTTGTTCTTGGTAGACCTGGCTCTGGTTGTACAACTCTGCTGAAGTCGATTGCTTCCAATACCCACGGTTTCGATATCGGCGAGGAATCAAAGATATCATACGATGGGCTTTCTCCAAATGAAATTAAAAAACACTTTAGAGGTGATGTTGTGTACAATGCTGAGTCTGATATCCATTTCCCTCATTTAACCGTTTGGCAGACGCTGTACACTGCAGCAAAGTTTAGAACTCCTCAAAACAGAATTCCAGGAATTTCCAGAGAGGACTTTGCTGCTGCCATGACAAACGTCTACATGGCCACTTACGGTTTGCTACATACCAAGAACACAAAGGTTGGTTCTGAACTGGTTCGTGGTGTCTCCGGTGGTGAGAGAAAGAGAGTCTCCATCGCTGAGGTGTCTCTTGCTGGTGCTAAGTTACAATGTTGGGATAATGCCACCAGAGGTTTGGATGCTGCGACAGCTCTGGAGTTCATCAGAGCCCTGAGAACATCTGCTGATGTTTTGGATACCACCGCTATCATTGCCATCTATCAATGTTCTCAAGATGCTTACGATTTGTTCGACAAGGTGTCAGTGTTGTACGATGGCTACCAGATCTTCTTCGGTAGAGCAGACGAGGCCAAGCAATATTTCCTCAAAATGGGCTGGGAATGTCCACAACGTCAAACCACAGCTGATTTCTTAACCTCCGTTACATCTCCAAGGGAACGTGTTCCTCGAAAGGGTTATGAAGACAAGGTACCAAGAACTGCAAAGGAGTTTGAAGCTTATTGGAAAGCCTCTCAGGAGTACTCTTTCTTGGTGAAGGAAATCGATGCTACTATCTCCCAGAATGAACAAACCAACCAATCTAGCGAATACTATGCTTCAAAACATGCTAGACAATCTAATCATATGAGAAAATCATCCCCATACACTGTGTCTTTCTTCATGCAGACAAGATATCTACTGACTCGTGAGTTTCAAAGAATTCGTAATGACATTGGATTTCACGCTTTCTCAGTCTTGTCCAATTCGCTTATGGCGTTGGTTTTATCTTCCATTTTCTACAATTTACCATCTAACACATCCTCTTTCTACTACAGAGGTGCTTCAATGTTCTTCGCTGTTTTGTTCAACGGTTTCCAATCTTTCTTGGAGATTATGTCTCTTTTCGAAGCCAGACCAATTGTGGAAAAGCACAAGGGTTATGGTCTATATCATCCTGCTGCTGATGCACTGGCCTCTGTCACTTCTCAGTTACCTTTCAAGCTGTTCACATCCTTGTTCTTCAATCTGATTTACTACTTTATGGTTAACTTTAGAAGAGAGCCAGGAAATTTCTTCTTTTATCTGTTTGTTAATATCTTGGCCACTTTGACAATGTCTCATTTCTTCAGATTGATTGGGTCCATGTCTTCCACCTTGCCACAAGCGTTGGTGCCAGCCCATGTCATCATGTTGGCGATGATCTTGTTTACAGGGTTCACCATTCCAATCAACTATATGCTTGGCTGGTGCAGATGGATTAACTACTTGGATCCTATGGCATATGCCTTTGAGTCATTAATGGTCAATGAGTTTTACAACAGAATCTTTGAGTGTTCGTCCTATATTCCGGGAAACCCAGCTGATAATCCATCTTGGCCTTCAGACTCTTGGGTTTGTAATGCTGTTGGTGCGTCCGCTGGTGAAACATATGTCAATGGTACTATCTATTTGAATGTTGCATTTGAATACACTCACGGACACAAGTGGAGAAACGTCGGTATCGTTATTGGTTTCATGGTTGCTTTACTTGCTGCCTACATGTTGTTTGCGGAGTTCAATGAGTCTGCAAAGCAAAAGGGTGAGATCTTGTTGTTCCAAAGTTCTACTTTGAAACAGCTTAAGAAGGACAAGGCCAAGAACGATCTTGAGGCTGGTAAAGAGCGTGATATCACTGAAGCTCCTGAGGAGGAGGACGTCAATGTTGATGCTATTCAAGCTGGTAAGGACATCTTCCACTGGAGAGATGTCCACTATACCGTGAAGATCAAGTCTGAATACCGTGAGATTTTATCTGGTGTCGATGGTTGGGTCAAGCCTGGTACTCTGACTGCCCTGATGGGTGCATCTGGTGCTGGTAAGACTACCTTGTTGGATGTCCTCGCTAGTCGTGTCACTATGGGTGTTGTCACCGGTAGTATGTTTGTCAATGGCCACTTGAGAGACTCTTCTTTCCAGAGATCTACTGGTTACGTCCAGCAACAAGATTTGCATTTGGAAACCGCTACTGTTCGTGAAGCACTGAGATTCTCTGCTTACTTGAGACAGCCATCATCTGTTCCTAAACAAGAGAAGGACGAGTACGTTGAAGAAGTCATCAAGATCTTGGATATGCAGAAGTATGCTGATGCCGTTGTCGGTGTTGCTGGTGAAGGTTTGAACGTTGAGCAGAGAAAGAGACTGTCCATTGGTGTTGAGCTTGCTGCTAAGCCAAAGCTTCTGCTGTTCTTCGATGAGCCAACATCTGGTTTGGACTCCCAAACTGCTTGGTCGATTTGTCAGTTGATGAGAAAGCTTGCCAATCATGGACAGGCCATCTTGTGTACCATTCACCAGCCTTCAGCCATCTTGATGCAAGAGTTTGACAGATTGTTGTTTTTGGCTAGAGGTGGTCGTACTATCTACTTCGGTGATTTGGGTAAGAACTGTCAAGCCTTGATCGACTACTTTGAAAGCCACGGCTCTCCAAAGTGTCCACCTGAAGCTAACCCAGCTGAATGGATGCTTCATGTCATTGGTGCTGCTCCTGGTTCTCATGCTAACCAAGACTACCATCAAGTTTGGTTGGAATCTGATGAGCGTAAGGAGGTGTTGAAAGAACTTGACTATATGGAAAAGGAGCTTGTGAAGTTACCTTATGACTCAACTGTTGGAAAGGAAGAGTTTGCCACATCCATTCCTTATCAGTTTGTTATTGTGTTGAAAAGAGTGTTGCAATTGTATTGGAGAACACCAAGTTTTGCTTGGGCTAAGCTGTTCTTGTCAATTTCGTCCTGTATATTCATTGGATTTGTCTTCTTTGATGCTGATTTAAGTATACAAGGTTTACAGAACCAGATGTTTGCACTTTTCATGTTCTTGACCATCTTCAACCCAATGATTCAGCAGCAGTTGCCTATGTTTGTTTCTCAAAGAGATTTGTACGAAGTGAGAGAACGTCCTTCTAAGACCTTTTCTTGGAAGGCCTTCATGGCTGCTCAGATTGTTGCTGATATCCCATGGAACGTTGTACTTGGTACCATTGCTTACTTTGTCTTCTACTATCCAGCAGGTTTCTACCATAATGCCGAACCAACAGACCAAGTGAACCAAAGAGGTGCCTATGCCTGGTTCTTTAGTTGTTTGTTCTTCGTTTATATGGGAACATTTGGTTCTCTGTGTGTTGCTCCATTGCAACTTGCAGACTCCGCTGGTAATGTTGCGATGTTGTGTTTCACCTTGTGTTTGACGTTCTGTGGTGTTCTTGTCGGGCCTGATGCTTTACCAGGTTTCTGGATCTTCATGTACAGAGTGTCACCATTCACTTATTATATCGATGGCTTCTTGTCCAACGCTTTGGGTAACGCCCAAGTTACATGTTCACAGGCTGAATTGAGAGTTTTGAACCCACCAGACAGCAATACGACTTGTTCAGAATATCTCAGTGACTACATTGAAGCTGCTGGAACAGGGTACTTGGTTGATGGCTCTGCAACCTCTGAGTGTGGTTTGTGTCCAATGTCCAGCACCAATGCCTTTTTGAGCAGCATCAGTTGTTCTTACAGCCGTAAATGGAGAAACCTTGGTATTTTCTGTGCCTACATTGTTATTAACATTGTCGGAGCTTTGTTGTTCTACTGGTTAGCAAGAGTTCCAAAGAAGAGAAATAGAGTGAAGGATGAAAAACCAGAGGCAACTACCTCTGTTGGTGAAGGCAAGGAAGTTGAAAGCAACATGGAGAAGGCTTCTTCTGATTGATTGCCTGTGAGTGAGAGCTTCGCCGTGTCTAATACGTACAAATTTGTAAATTATCGATACCAAATATACCTTGACTTTTTAATTCTAATCTTTGATATGTATGCAGTGATTCATAAACTGCATCTAGACCTCACATTTAACCGGCTATTGAACTCATGCAAACTGATTATGAACTGTGCTTAACTAACTACGCTTGACCGACTACTTGCCACCAAACTACTGCAAAGAAAGGCAGAACAATCTAATACTGTGACGTTTTGTTTGTCGTGAATTTGAATCACAGTATCAATTACTGCTCTTAGGAGTGATGCTTCTATTGATGTGACGGTATTTAGACTTGACTAAGTGGTTCTTCGAGGCGAAGGCAAACAGACTGTTTAAGTCCTTTTGCGAGGTGTTCTACCTCCACTTCCTGACATTTCTTTCTGCATCTCTTCCCCAGTCACTGGAATCAAAGTCAGGGCACTGCCTAACCCAGGCCTTCCTAATTGGGATGTCATGTATTCCAACGTCCACGTACTTTCAAGTTGTGATTTTCGACCTTTGGACTCGAGCTTCATATTTATTACTGGATTAACCGAAATGTAAGCTACTGTAGCACTTAACACTTGTTACGCCACTGTTATGATTTATTGGAACAACTTCCATCATGAACTGTAAAGATTCTGGTGTTTTCTACAATGGTTTCCACGGACTCTCTGAACCGTTGTATTTCCTGTCTAAGCTCTTACGAACTACCCTTGTTATCTTATTTTTTTCATACCATATTGATTGAGAATTATCTTGATATTACTCCATATTACGGGTAACGTTTAGCACGCACTTGAAGCGGAAGGGAACAGTGTCAATAACCGTTCAGTTGTTGACTGTGTAAGACATTGTGACATCATCATTTTTGGAATTTATGAGCTAAACCCTGAACAGCATAAAATACAATGCCTTGCGCAGGGCTGTTTTCTGCGAATCAGACCCTAGCACGCCACCCTGCGGTCCTGTGCAGCGAGCACTGGTATGCCTACTTCCCTCGTCATCATCGTAATCTGAGCTCACTAAATCCAACAACAGGACCCTCGATACTGTGTATTTCGTCTTCTGTCAACATTTTACTGCCATATGTTTTGACTCTCCGATTATGGCTTAGTACTACACTGTTTGAAAAGGTAAACAAACATCACAGCCCCCACGGATAACTGAAGCCACAAAAAACATACAGGCAAGTCACAAAAACAACAACCAGGCTGACGGAATCGTAACCAATAGTATGGCCGCTACTATCTTTAGAAATATGCCAACAGACTGTCTCTGAGTTACGAAGGATGACCTACAATCTTGCGTCTGATAGTTTGCTTGGAACTCGGACACTCGGAGCTCGTAAAGTACGTTGTTTCTTCACGCAGTGTCGTGTGTGTGTCTTTGCGTGTCATTACGTCGTTGTTCCATGTAAACAAACAACGGGGGAAGGCACAAGAACAGGGGCCAAAGGTCTTATTAAAAGGTGGAATACACTCGTTTACTCACTCCTTACTGATACTAAACCCTTATGCCCGCAGAAGTGATACACCCACCTCTCCTACTTGACGCTGATGTATTGTTCACTATGGGTGATACTCTAGACAGTACCGACCCTGCTGCAGAGAGACGTTCTGCCCATTACAAGGGGCTAGATGCCCAAGTTGAAGGTCAGATCCAGGAGTTGGCGAGAGCGTTGACTCCAATGTCTGACGTTGTCAGTGGCAGCAGCTCTGAGGAGTCAGATTCTGGTTCTGTTTTATCAAGAGCGCTCTCCACAGCGTCTACAATTGCACCTGGTGTCAACCCTATGGGGGACGACCTGGAGGAGCTGGACCCTCGTCTGAACCCGGATAATCCAGATTTCTCTTCACGGTACTGGATTAAGAACATTAGAGCGTTCATGGATAAAGATGAGGCACACTACCAGAACTATTCGTTTGGTATTGCCTA
>NW_017963668.1:83969-85410 GCF_001661405.1 Williopsis jadinii
CTGAGCTGATAGCAGAAGTTGATAGTGCACTGAACGGTGTCGATCAATCAACGCAATTCTATGCTTCAAAGCATGCCAGACAGGCTAGACACATGAGAAAGTCTTCACCTTACACGGTGTCTTTCCCTATGCAGACAAAATACCTTTTGGCTCGAGAGTTTCAGAGAATTCGTAATAATATCGGGTTCCATGGTTTCTCTCTGCTAGCAAACTCCCTTATGGCATTGGTGCTATCGTCAATCTTTTACAATTTACCATCCGCAACTTCGTCCTTTTACTATAGAGGTGCTGCAATGTTCTTTGCACTCTTAGTCAATGGATTCTCATCATTCTTGGAGATCATGTCCTTGTTTGAGGCTAGACCTATAATCGAGAAGCATAAAGGATACGGTCTGTACCATCCTTCTGCTGATGCTCTAGCATCTGTTTTGTCTCAGATTCCTTTCAAGATTTTCACTGCGCTGTTCTTTAACTTGATTTACTACTTTATGGTTAACTTCAGAAGAGAGCCAGGGTATTTCTTCTTTTATCTGTTTGTTAATATCTTGGCTACCTTCACAATGTCCCATTACTTCAGGTTAGTCGGCTCCATGTCATCTACGTTGCCACAAGCTGTGGTTCCCGGTAATATTATTATGTTGACGATGATCTTGTTTACAGGCTTCACAATTCCAATCAATTATATGCTTGGATGGTGCAGATGGATTAACTACTTGGATCCTATGGCATATGCCTTTGAGTCATTAATGGTCAATGAGTTTTACAACAGAATCTTTGAATGTTCGTCCTATATTCCGGGAAACCCAGCTGATAATCCATCTTGGCCTTCAGACTCTTGGGTTTGTAATGTTGTTGGTGCGTCCGCTGGTGAAACATATGTCAATGGTACATTGTACTTGGAAACTTCGTTTCGATATAGTCATGGAAATAAATGGAGAAACGTTGGTATCTTGATCGCATTCATGATTGCTTTACTTGCTGCCTACATGTTATTCTCTGAGTACAACGAGTCTGCAAAGCAAAAGGGTGAGATCTTGTTGTTCCAACGTTCTACTCTGAGAAAATTGAAGAGGGAGAAGGCCTTGAATGATATTGAAACTGGTAAAGAGCGTGATATCACGCTTGAGCCTGAAGAAGAAGATGTCAATGTTGATGTTATCCAAGCCGGTAAGGATATTTTCCACTGGAGAGATGTTCACTACACAATTAAGATCAAGTCTGAATATCGTGAGATTCTATCTGGTGTCGATGGCTGGGTCAAGCCTGGCACTCTGACTGCCCTGATGGGTGCATCTGGTGCTGGTAAGACCACCTTGTTGGATGTCCTTGCCAGTCGTGTCACCATGGGTGTTGTCACCGGTAGTATGTTTGTCAATGGCCACTTGAGAGACTCTTCTTTCCAGAGATCTACTGGTTACGTTCAGCAACAAGATTTGCATTT
>NW_017963668.1:85545-89344 GCF_001661405.1 Williopsis jadinii
ATCAAGATCTTGGATATGCAAAAGTATGCTGATGCCGTTGTCGGTGTTGCTGGTGAAGGTTTGAACGTTGAACAGAGAAAGAGATTGTCCATTGGTGTTGAGCTTGCTGCTAAACCAAAACTGCTTTTGTTTTTAGATGAGCCAACATCTGGTCTGGACTCTCAAACTGCTTGGTCTATTTGTCAGTTGATGAGAAAGCTTGCCAATCATGGCCAGGCCATCTTATGTACCATTCACCAACCTTCAGCCATCTTGATGCAAGAGTTTGATAGACTTCTCTTCCTTGCAAGTGGTGGTCGTCCTGTCTACTTTGGTGATTTAGGTGATCACTGTCAGACATTGATCGACTACTTCGAAAACCATGGTTCGCCAAAATGTCCTCCAGATGCAAATCCAGCAGAATGGATGCTTCATGTCATTGGTGCTGCTCCTGGTTCTCATGCTAACCAAGACTACCATCAGGTTTGGTTAGAATCGGACGAACGTAAGGAAGTGTTGAAAGAACTTGAATATATGGAGAAGGAGCTTGTGAAGTTGCCTTATGACCCTACTGCTGAACAGGAAGAGTTTGCTACATCTATTCCTTACCAGTTTGTTACAGTTGTAAAGAGAACATTTCAGATGTACTGGAGAACACCATCTTATACTTGGGCAAAGCTTTTCCTAGCATCTTCATCTCCATTATTTATTGGATTTGTGTTTTTCAACGCAGATCTTTCTCTTCAAGGTTTGCAGAACCAAATGTTTGCTTTATTCATGATTCTCATGATTTTCAATCCAACAATTCAGCAACAACTACCAATGTTTGTTCGTCAAAGAGACCTTTATGAAGTTAGGGAACGGCCTTCAAAGACTTTTTCATGGACGGCATTTATGGCTGCCCAAATTGCAGCAGAGATTCCATGGAGCTTCGTTCTAGGTACAATTTCATATTTTGCTTTCTACTACCCCGCAGGGTTTTATCATAATGCTGAACCAACTAACCAAGTTAACCAAAGAGGTGCATATGCCTGGCTCTATATGTGTTTGCTCTTTATCTTTACCAGTACATTTGGTAATATGTGTATTGCACCATTGGAACTTGCAGATTCTGCTGGTAATGTCGTATCTCTTTCTTTCACATTGTGCTTGACATTCTGCGGTGTTCTTGTTGGACCTGATCAATTACCTGGCTTCTGGATCTTCATGTATCGAGTTTCACCATTGACGTATTTTATTGATGGATTTTTGTCCAATGCATTGGGGAATGCCAAAGTGACATGTTCACAAGATGAGCTGAGGGTCTTAAATCCCCCAGAAAGTAATATGACATGTTCAGAATATCTTGGTGAATACCTTGAATCCGCAGGGACGGGTTACTTGACAGATGGTTCTTCTACTTCTGACTGTGAGATGTGTCCGATGTCCACTACAAACGACTTCTTGAGTACCATTAATTGTTCGTACAGCCGCAAATGGAGAAACCTTGGTATCTTCTGTGCTTATATCGTTATCAACGTTGTCGGTGCGGTTCTGTTTTATTGGTTAGCAAGAGTTCCAAAGAAGAAAAATAGGGTGAAAGAGAAAAGCCCATTTGCAAGTTCATCTAGTGCTGATAGTGAAAACAAAGATGTTGATAGTAACCTTGAAAAGGTCACCACGCAGTGAACGAAGACCATATTTACTGGCATATGATAGATGTGTGTGCTTTCCTATCTACCAGGCGTTAGCAATGCCAAGAAGATGCCTCATCAACACTTGCCTTGTAGTGCTGTTAATATGCGCGTAGTACTCTTGTAGCATGTTTAATCTCGCCTCAGAAAGACGATATTGTAAGTTATATTAGCTTCAAGTACATTACTCATTTAGAAGTGCAACTCAGCTGGAAAGTCAATATCGGGTATGTACGATGATTGAATATCTGACAATAGACAATTGCCGAGCTGCTACATGGAATTATGTGCATTGTTTCTATAATTAAAACACAGGCCACGCATGCCGACGTTCGGGAGAATCGATGTTGACTGATTTCTTCGACGGCTTAAGCCAGGCACGTGACCGCTGTGAAGACGTATCGGTACTGAGCTACGGATCGGGGTTTCGTAGTTAATCCAAACGCAATCAATTGACGTCCAATCGATCTACGCCAACTGTTCGGTTAATACTAAAGGGCAACCTTTTTCTTTTAGGCAATGGTGTACGACAGTGCCAAATACAGCCAGCCATAGTGAAAGTAATTTCCAGGCGGCTTTCCACCTGCAATGAGATGCCTACCCGCAATGAGATGCCTGCCCGCAATGAGATGCCTACCCGCACTGCGCGAAGTTAACACTTCTGAGAGTTTAGTCTCAGTTCTAGGACGTCCAGCGCACTGGCTTTGAATGGCTTCGGCCCAGAACCAGCGGAACAAGGAGGAGGAAGGTGGGACTCCCAAGCTTCCATGCCCCCCCCCCCAGCCTATGGTCCGTCACGCTGCTACGAGGTGCAGCCAAGCGTCGTATATTTCCCATCTCTATAATTTATCGTTGTCAGATGCAAGTTCCACGTTCGGCAGCTGGGACACCTCGGATGGGAAATTGGAAAACAAACACAGCGTACACCACGAAAATGATCATCCAGAGATGGTCTGCCCGGCTTGTCCTGCCCAATGGCCTCCTCCAATGGCCTGGCCACATCGACTTGCTCATGGCCCAAGTTTAGACCGCGAAGTCACTCGCCGCCTGTGGTCGTGCCCAACTTTTAATGCCCGTGCTGGTTGCTTCGCTGTAGCTTGATTGTTCTCGAATTGTCCGCGGCACAACATCACTTTAGATCGGCAATCCCTCGGAATTCAGCAGCAAATTGCAGCTGCCGCTGTTGTTTTTCTTCCCGCTGCTTGTCACTGCGGCGCCCAAAGCACACAGACAAACACTCAGCGTAGCAAAAACAACTTGTTAAGGCTGCGACCCGCGCCCCATACAGCAAGTTGCAGCAAAGTCAGTTGTTTACGTCCCACCTTACCACACATTGTGTGCGAAAGTAAGGAGACCACAGAAGTTAGGGCCATTTTGTAGTTATTTGTGAGTGTTTTGACCGTTTCTCATCACACACTGGCAACTTCTGCCTGGTGTGTGCCTGTGCTGTGCTTGCTTGTTTGCTTCCTTGGGCTGGGGCGTGCGTTTGTATATAAGGAAAAGCATTTATCCTCGCGCTGTGTTCCGTGGATGCTCAGCAGAATTGAGATTGCACATAGCTCTGAGTGCTCGAGGATTACAGTGAGACATAGCGGTTTCCAGATGGCGACAGAGGACTCGGTCGAGAACGACAAGGGGCCCAAGCGCTACATGGGATTCAACTCCCGGGTTGAGGAACAGGTGCAGCAGCTCGTCAGGACGTTTACAAACCAATCGTTACTCTCCGTGGACAGCAAGAAGAGAAGACTCCGGAGGGAGAAGGAACCACAGGCAGAGCTAGAGCAGCAACAACAACAGCAGCAAGGTGAAGGTGAAGGTGACTCTGACCGTATATCACAGCCAGACGCTGAGTTCCACGGAGATGTAGATAGTGAGGCCGGTACCGCAGAGGGGGACTTGGACTCCACCACTGAGAGCCATCTGTCAAGAGTGACTTCGAAGGCTTCGACCATTGCACCGGGCATTAACCCTATGGCCGAAGAGCTGGATGAATTGGATCCAAGATTGGACCCGGACAACGAGGAGTTCTCATCTCGTTATTGGATTAAGAACATCAAGGCCTTCATGGATCGAGACCCAGAACACTACCTGAACTATTCGTTTGGTATTGCATTCAAGAACCTCAGAGCCTCGGGTGAAGCAACTGA